>NW_013666938.1:62446-65590 GCF_000517525.1 Limulus polyphemus
GTTACCTAACTAGTTAGTAGTTTAAGTTAACTAAAATTAAAGGTTAACCGTAACGAAATAATAAAATAACTAATAGTTGTTTGTTGTGTGTGTGTGTGTGTGTGTGTGTGTGTGTGTGTGTATATCAAGGTCGCATTTGCATATCACCTGAAACCTATAATTATTTTTCCCATGCATGTGTTAGCTGTACAGCATCAAAAATTAATGAAGTTGTGGCAGTGACTATTAAGGCTAACTGCCATAGATTATATAGCAGTAAAATCATGCTTTGTGTACAAAGCGTATTTAAATTTTAGCCCTAATTGTAACTTTTCAGGCATCTATTTGAAGTTGGTATTGAGATGTAATTGTATTACATTACTTATAAGCCACAGAGAGGTAAAGAATTAACTTAATGTGTTTCCTTGCATGTTTATGTTACTGAAGTAACTGTCTTTAAAGTTAGTGTTATAAATGTTGTAATTTTGACTCATATAAATGTAAAAGTACCACTGTGCAATTAGACAAAAGGAATATTGGGTTTCCATGTGAGCTGGCATGCATACATGCAGACTGACTGACACACATTATTCTTTTAATTACACAAAATGAAACAATGTCAGTGTATCATAACTTACTAGAAAAACTTTCAAATCCATCCCAAAACTTCCTCATGGGCAGGTTTGGTAATATTGCACCAGTTCTGCAATTGACCAAGTCATTCTTAACATCTCCAAAGTCTCGAGTAAAACTCTCTGGGTGCCACAAACTCATGTCTAACTTGGAAGTCACATTATCAACCATCACAGGCTGAAAAGGCATAAAGAAGTTAGCACAGGCTTTATCAGGTTACAATAACAAGAAAAAATTACATCTAACCTAGTAATTCACCAAGTAATATAACAAAATCTCAAGAATATTACCTAGAACTGCATAATGTAAAACAAAAACTCCATTTCATCTAAAAGCATATAAATAATATAACATAAAAATAAAATGTGAGAAACGTCAAATTTCCAATTTTGTTATGCAAACAAGTGCCAAGCCAAAAAATGTGGTATATTTGTTTCAATTTCTAGTTCTTTTATTAAAGTTCCAGTATTTCAGCCATCAATTCCTATAATTCTGATGTGTGTGTAAAAATTCAAAACAAAATAATTGATAGTAATTTGATGGAAGGGTAACATAGCTGCTTTTTTTGACACATTTTATCCAAACATTGTTTTTGCATATTGCTCTTAAAGTATAAAAGACAAATTGAGAAATTTGTTGTTATACATTAAAAGAAAAGAACTGAAAATCTCTAGTAGATTTTGGATTCCCAAGTTATTGTGTTGGATGATAATGTTTACATCTTCACTAATACAAGGTCAAACTATATAAAATTCAATAAGGAAACTTTAATACCTGTCCACGTTTCCACTGTTCCTGGAAAATACTTAGATTTTCATTGTGTTGAGAATCATGCAGAAGTAGCAACTTTCCATTACATAACCAAGAATGAGGGACATCTGGATAAAGCAGCATACTTTCTGCCAGCGTAAAAACCCTGATTGGTGGTAGTCCCATACCCCTTTCAACTTTTGGATATCGACGTACAAAGTATTTTAATTGTTTCTCTTCTTTAACAGTCTTGTCTAGTTTGCCTACTCCATGTTCAATGACACATGAGATTACCTCTTCCAAGCTGCTGGTCAGTGTCTTTCTCTGGTTGTTTATTACATTACTGTTGCTGCTACCACCATTACCATTTTTCCCACTTGGTCTAATCAGAAGTTCTCTTAATGTAGAAAAACTATCATTCCTTTCATCGTCACTGCCAGGTATTTCATCGGAACTTTTTTCAACTAAAGCGGAAGAACTTTCATTACCTTTTATAAATCTTTCATTCTTTCCTCTGTCCAACATTTTTCCAGAAGAATTTAAGGCAACATCAGCTAACCAGCTAAGAGGTGATCCTCCACTTTCTGAACTATAACCACATAAAGCTTCTTCTTTGTTGATCAGGTTGGAAATGCCATTGACTTTAGAGGACTTCCTAGTTGCCCTTGTTTGTCCTGCCAAACCATTCACAGGACCAGTCTCTCTCTCTGTAAAACACTTGGTCACAGCACTCATGAGTTGCTGAAATGTATACAGTTAAAAATATACCATTTAATACATCACACTGCCAAAAACAATATTATCTTCTGTAACTTTTATTGAACTGCTAAAGATTTTGCAACAAGGCTATTAGTATGAGGAAAAACTGAATTAATATTTAAAATATTTTGCATTGTATTTGTAAAAAATAATGCTAATGTATCTCAAAAGTGATTTTTACAAACTGCAGTTTCAGGCAGAACTTTTAGAAGCAAAGAACAATAGAAATTTTTCTCTCTCTCTTCTGAAACTTAATATTTATATTATAACTTTTGAATTAAAATGACTAAGTCTTTTTTGCTTTGTCTTCGTTTGTCTTATATCACATACCCAAGTTTAATACGAATCATTATATATCAGACAGCAGAGAATCTTTAGTTACATAGTAATTAAATGCAATAAAAAATAAAACTATAAAAAAAAGTATACATTGAAAATTTTCCAGCTCTGGCACTGCCAGTTTCTGTCTTCTTTCATTCATTTCAAATGTTAACAACTGTTCTCCAAAAAATACATTTTGACAAACTAAGGAATCAAGTAACACCACTAACCTTGCAGATACCATTTGTGGACTTCTTGCCTTCTGTATTTTTTTCCTTGGAATTTTGGTGACACTTACAATACGCAGTGATATTCCATCTTACTCGCAACTCGTGCAATTTCTTCCCTACATCCCAAAGAGCTGTGTCAGCAATGATCTGAGTTAGCATCAGCTTGTCTTGTTCATGGGGTAGTCGGTTGTTACAAAGTAGCCACTGGTACTCATCTCTATCCTTTGGTGGGCAGTCCTCCTCTGCATAAATATACATTTCTGTACAATCAGAGTATATAATGACAACACTGTTTAGAGCAGTCTACTATAACACAGCCAAGACAAGTTACTTTGTACCGACCAAAGGTCAGTTTTATGTTATTTAATAGGGTAACATGAGTGCACATGAGCCGCATCATTGTAACTTCTGTATTGTAAGCCAGGCACAGCTGAAAGGTCAATATAATAAAAATAATAAATATATATAAATG
>NW_013666938.1:65671-90876 GCF_000517525.1 Limulus polyphemus
GTATTTTATAAAATACTAGTCTGTTAAAACACAGCCAAGACAAGTTACCTTGTACACACCAAAGGTCAGTTTTATGTTATTTGATACGGTAACATGAGTGCATGAGAGTTCAGTCATTGTAATTTCTGTATTGTTAATCAGGCAAGGCTGAAAGGTCAATATAATAAAAATAATAAATATATATAAATGTATAATGTTATGAGATTTAAGCTATTTAGTCTAAACATTTAGGTTTTCTTGTTATAATTTGTGTTCATTCTAGAATGAAAGGGGCATTATTTATATTTATTTCCTAATTTTTTTATGGTGGTTGCGAAATCAGTCAAATCTACCAAGCCTGTACAGAGATTAATTATTGGACCATTATAAAGATTTTGCATGTGAAATTTCAAAATTTTCTGATGCATAAAAGTATTTCTAATTTCAAAATAAATATTATTTTGCATGATAGATAGGCAACATGCAAAAAGAAAAAAAAGACATGAGAAAAACATTGCTTTACAAAACTTAAGACTTAATAATAATAAAAAAAAAATTATATTTTGCGTATGAAAGCATTGTAATGATTACTGATAATTTGCCAAATTTCATTAACATTCACTTACTAATTTAAAAGTTATAACGTGAAAACTATAACAAGCACAAAATGGTTACGAGGTCGGTCCCAGGGACAGAGCTCATGCTGAAAGAGTTAAGTGAAAGGGAGCTGTAGAGAATAGGTGCAAATCCTTTGATCTATACTGTGAGCAAAATGGTCCACTACAAGAAAACTGTGTTAAAGCACTACTTGAAAGACACTTGCTGCTATATATTTGTTCCTCAAAATAATAGTGGAAATGAATACTTCATACCTGTGATGGACTGTTTCCCTAAATGACCAGAAGCATGTATATTTTTATTATTGTTACAATTACCTCCTTTAGATTATTACTATCATTCACAAGAACTGGCAAACCAGCAAGCTAGTCTTATTGTCTTTAGCCAAGCAACCACAGCATGAATGGGAGAAAAACAACATAGTAATTCTAAGAACCCATGAGTGACAACAAAGGACTATATGTTACAATAAAGATATCCTCTTTATTTAAAATTTTGTCTGGAAATTCATAAGCTACCTTATAAAATATTAGCAACAAACCACATAATATTCATTAAATCTCATTATCAAAGTACGACATTTAGATTATTTTTCATAGTTTTTATAAAAATTGTATTAGATACTTTCAAAGTCAAAAGTTGATCCCCACATCAAACTTACTCAAACTAATTTAATGAATAGTGAGTATTACTATCAGCTGAGTCCCACCTCACTACATGGCTGTATACAATGTGTGTATGTGAAAAATATTTAAAAAGGTAGTAAACTTGTAACTGATTTACTTAATTTTTCCTGGACTTGCTAGGGGTAGTTATACAGAAAATAAATAATTACAACAAAAATTACCTTAAATTTACTAACCTTTTGCTATCTTTTCTTGCTTTGTAAGTCTCTATAACAAATAATAAAAACCTCTGACAAAAAAATAAAATAAAGTAAAAAGTAATATTTACAACCATGAGTGGTTTAAGCTCACTAACCTTTTACTGTGCCATACTTCCTTGCCTTATAACAGTCTATGCAAACAACAAAGCCACACTTGTGACAAACCCAGTGAATGTTGAAGAGGGTTGTTTCACATACATCACACATTTCCCGAACTCCCTGCACTACTTGCTTCCAAGTTATTATCTTGTCTACAACAGAGAAAATTCAGAATAGTATAGTAATACTTCCATATCATTAACATAGATTCAAATGTATTCAACTGTGTGTCAAACTTGCACTGATTTTTTTAAATATCTGCAGATCCCTAAGAGTTTGTCTTATTTATTGAAGGAAACCTTGTGAATTCCATTTTGCTGTTGGCCAGTAGAAAAGTGAGGAATACAATTAAGCAAAATAGTATTCTGAAGCAACCGAAAAGACCATTTATAATGTTTAAACTATGCCCTGAAACAGTTGGCAGAGAATAGTGGAAAGGCTTTATAGAAGTTTAGAAATTTACCAAATTTGTATATTGCTAGACAAATTTTGATTAAATGTGGTTATGCAAGTGCTTTATACATTGTAGCCTGAGCTATCAAAAATTAAAATTATTGGGCATTTTTAAAATTCGAACCCTACCTGTTAAGTTATTTTTACTTTTGTACACTTCTAGAGCCATTCTATCAAACTTCCATTTGTGTTAAAACATTTGTTAGTTTTTAAATATCTAGGTCATAGTAAAGATTTTTTTAAGGTTTCCTTATTCCTTTTTCATTTGTGTACTTTAAGTAATAATACTGCTATGCTGTAAATTTATTTTGGATAAGTGAAATTTTATTTATAGATAATAAATTATCCTATCATCAAAAGAAATACTTGTGCAAGTGCCTATATCCCAACTTACATGGATGGATCAGTAATGTATATACAAGTATCATGTCTCTCCAGTCTTAATATAACAAAAACAATCAGCAGTTTGTTTGTTTAGTGTTGCTTTTGTAACTAAATAAACTTAATATAGCTTACTTTCTGACATATGAATACTCTTAGCTTCTCTTTCCTGGTTCACCAAGTCACAGAACTGGTCACCTACGTGGGTCAGCAAGAACTTGGCTGTATCTAAATCCAAGTCATCAGGAGGGGAATCAGTAGTTGGCATCCATAATCTACAATCTTCTTCTGAAGCATCAGAAGGCTCAGAAAATCCTGCACTGAGAATTGCCCCATTCTTTCCATAACGAAGCCTATTTGTAAGAGAAACGTAGAACATTACTTTTAACAAGAAGCATTAGCTTCTAGAGCTAATTTTCCATGCAGAAACCTATTTTGACATGCCTCATATAAGAAGCATTAGTTTTTTAGTATTTTATTGTCCTTGCAGGAAACTCTTTGTTCAACTTTGTGCAAAGCTACTCAAGAATAGTGCTAGCTGTCCCTAATTTTGAAGTTATAGACTAGAGGGAAGACAGCTAGTCAATACTACCTGCTGCTAACTTATGGGCTACTCAAGTCAAATAATGGAATTTGACCATCACTCTTACACTGCACTCCATGACCCCAAAGTGCAGTAATAGGACCCAAACCAAGGAATCTTGAATACATTGTCTGGCCCAAGACTATTTGTACATAGAGCATTTGTTTCTAGTGTTAATTTCTATAATGGAACCTGCAAATACATGTTCAATATATAAAGTTAGTTTTCAATATGAGGGCTTATGTGTAAGTTGTGTATAAGAAGCATTATTTAGTACTGTTCATTTTTCATACTGGAATTCATTCATGGTTAAAAATTTAAAACACTGGATACTGCTCTGTTCAAATTTATTATTTGCAAACCCAGAGAATCCACTCACTCAGAAACCTTTCGAGCAAATTTCACTATATACATGTTCATTATCTTTACAAATTAATTTATGTAGCATACATTTTAGTATGCCAATGGTTTTTTTATTGCAAGTTCATTACTAGAGTGCCACTCAAACGAAAGTGGAAAATTCAAGTTTCAGTTATCTGAGATTTCACTCTCCGAGTTTCTTATTTTTGGTATAAAACTCAACTGCTGAAAATCTCATTCTAATCTATTAATATTTAGAGGTTACTCAGTATCCCCCTTTTTCATATTATGTACATCAAGTCCAAGATGCCATATAACTAGTATCACTGAATCATTTCCATCAAATTACGTATACAAAGTATATAAAAATTATGTAAATAAAACATACAAGTTTATGTCAATGACAAAGGTTTTTTTCCTTTTCAGGTAAAAAGGGCAAGTACTAGCTGATATGTGATGAAGAAAAAGCATGGTGTATGGTTGGTGGGTGGGTATGTGGGATACCATACACATTTGCAAACTTCCATTGAAGAGGGAAGTCATCCATTTTTGGAATAAAGCAAGAATCCCTACAAGACAAGAATACCAAATAATTAACAAGATCAAAGACCTACACTCCAAGTTGCAAAGCCTCTAGAAGAATGCATCAACAATAGACACACAACAGGGAAATAGGATGCTCTTAATAACACCCTTGATGCCCTGTTCAAGGAGGCACATGCTTATGCTTTGATAATTACAGAAATGGCCAAGGACAGGTAGTTTCTACTCTTTCAGAGGGAGAAAAAAAAAAAAGCAAGGATCCAGTAAACAGAAGTTGGCCAAGCAAGAATACAGGTGCCAACAGAAGTATCTACATTGCAAGTCCAGAAAGATGTAAAATGTTGTATGATCAATGATGGAGATCAATAAAAATGCAGCTGAGTGGCAGCAGCAGTGTAGAAAGTGAAGTCATCAGTGCCGATGATGAGGATGCCTTTTATGCAACTCAACTGCCTCACAAAATTCTAAGATACACCAAACCTACCAAAATCATCAGTCCCAGACTGCCTTCTGCACTGTATCGACCAAAAAATCAATAATAGAAACGCCACATATATCCTGGTAGCCACTGCTCAATCCTTAGGACACAATCCCCTGAAAACTGTTTGTAACAAAGAATAATCAGAAAAGCATTGCAACAGCATTAGAAAACCATCGCCAAAGACCTCCAAACCTCTTTTGCTCCAGAATTTAATATCTTTGTGATCCAACTGCACCTGAAGATATGGTATACCTGTCAGTGTCCTGCATCAGCCCCATGGAATGTTTTAGAATTGTTAAAGCAGCTTGTTTCACAAAACGAAACAAACAAACCTGTTGTCATGGCAACAATCAAGATTTTCTCAAGCTATCTGCAGTACTTGAATGAAATGCTTATTGGGCTTGTGCTTTTTGATACCAAGGTTCCTGTAGATATGAAACTGGTGATGATGATAGCCCTGGAACAATGACAAAACAATTCTCTCCAGAATATCCAACTTCATAAAAATGCTAGAAAAACAACTATCAAACTTTGTATCAATTAACACCAAGAAGTTCTTTGTTGCTCTGGGTATTTCTCAGAATTTTCTTAACAAAACTCTCATCATGTGGAAAAATCAATGACTTCACTAAGGCTCGAGGTCAATTTGAGAAACTGGTGATTGTGATTGCTGCAGCCAAACATGGCATCACACTAATTAAGTTATTAAACAAGACCCTCAGCAACTAGGAAGAATAAAGGCAGTTCTTTCAAGTGGTGGTGAACCATAGTCAGGAATATCCAAACCCATAAAAGTCCACCATTGTCCAATAAGTTTTCAAAGAGAGACATTAATATTGATCCTGTTGTGTTGTATGCATTGTTATACATTTTTAACTTCATAGAGCAACCAATAAATATTGGGAGATTGTCTTTAAAATTGCAGTTATTTAGTTTCACAGGCAAATGAATAAAGTCGGGAGATGATAACTTGAAAATAGACTTGATTTTTCAGTGGCACCCTACTCAGCACCTATACTGGTTTGTTGTTGTTTTTCTCAAAAAATGCAGAAGACATGGGAATACTTTTAAGAGTTCAACTAAAATGATGGAAAAAATACCCACTTTTCCATAACCATATAAAGCATGGTGTTTAAAATGAAGCTTACGTGGTGAACAATATAGAAATATGGTGTTTTTCAAGTATAAAGTTAGTTCCTTCCCTATAACATAATTACATATAGCGGTAGTCATGTGGTAATTATAATTAGCTAGTCCTGTGATTTTCAATTTGAAACTATTTTCAACTTGCACATGAGAGCTATTCATGTGAGTATATATAAACATAATTAAAGAAATATTAGACATAGTATGGAAAAGATGGGTCAGTGGCTTTGTGAATTCAACCCAAATAACATTTTCTCTTAGTTTATTCTATAATTTATATCCAACATGATAAAAAATTAACTTGGATTGTTTTCTTAAATTAAAAATATACTAAAAATTACCACTATCATAACTTTTAAACTGGTGTACTTTAACAAAAGTACTTATGAGTGACAGTTTTGATCTAAGTAAGTTGCTTTACTCAGACTAGGAAGTTAATATTAAATATTCTGTCAAAGTGAACATTTAATAAGTATTTTACATTCTGAGCATATACTTTTTAAAAGCAATGTATAAACCTATTTTGGTTACACTGACGTACTTTCTGAAAGCGTAGAACCTGCAGAAGATGTTTGGCATTTTCTTATTTCTTTGGTGAGGAGTCATTCGACATTCTCTACACTTCGACAACTTGGGGGCTACTTCACAACATGGACCATTCTGTAAAAATGGCTCTCCTGTTCTTTTAAGTCGAGCTATTGATGGTGTTTCAAAAGGTTTGACTATGGAGTAATAAATAATTTACATTACCTCAAATGTTCACACATATCTAATAAGCCAAATTAGGTACCAAATACTTCTTTCTATATTACTTGATTTAAGATTATTTATACAATGAGATTATTCTACGGACAAGTAAACTTCAAATACAAATGAGAAAGAAACAAATTTTTAATTCAAAGTTAAAAACAAAAAGAGACATTATTTCCTGATATGTTTTTCATTTTGTAATATGAATAATTATTTAGATTTTAAAAACAGTAGCAGTACTTACGAGCTTTCTTTTTATGGGGAGTATCAGAATCATTTCCTCTTGCTTTAGGTCTTCTTCCTCTCCTTCCTTGTTTTGTTGGCCCTTTCACATTTTCAGTAATTATTTGGTTGGACTCTTCTTTTTGAATCTTTGTATCACCATCTTCAGGATTTCTCTCAATGCTATTTTCTCTCTGTTTTATTTTCTTATGACTACTCCCTTTTTCTTGTGTTTTGGAGATTCGTTTTCGTGAGGTTTTGCCCCTTTTAATTTCTCTTTCAGTTTCTGAGGCAGAGCTAGTAGAATCTTCCTCCCGAGTTGCAGAGTTGTTTTTAGTTTTATTCTTAAGCTCTTTGTTGGAAGAGTTTTTCTCAGATGACTTAGAATTGACTGTAGAATGGGCTGAGGAAGCAGTAGAAACTAGAGGGGCATTCAAGTCTATGTCTTCTACTTTCACAACAGCAACCCCAGGGTTTTTCACTAAAGACTCAGCATTTTCAACATTTGTTTTGTCTTCATTTTCAGAGTGTCTCTGCAACCAGGCTTTTTTCAACTTGGTATGATTTGTATTAGAGCTTCCACTGCTGGAACTGTAGTTAGTGTAGGTGCTCAGTGCTGGACTAGGGGTAATTCTAATTTCTGTGTCTGAATCCAAAGTTTGACCTTGTCCTGTACTAGCACTACCGATTGATGAGGGAATTTCTGAGATGTCTTTTGAGTTAGCCACTATAGCTTTGCTCTTATGCCTGACTTTAGCATGTTTGCTGTAACGGTGATAAGAATCCTGGGTTGAAAGCTGGGATGAACTTACAAAGGAACAAAATGAATCCATGAAACTTGAACTTTGCTGTGTCACAACTGTGGTACAAGTAACAAATGTAGGTACTGTTGACACCTTGCTGGCTGAAGTGATCTCTTCAATCATCACATTCTGAATATTAGGTTGAGAAACTAAGTCTTCCTTTTTTCTTTGTCGTTTTGAATAAATGTCTTCTTTTGCTAACCCGCGTTTGGTAGAAGCAAGTACAGAAGTACTGTGTAAGTTCAATGGTTGTATTTGAGCAAGAGATGTGTTGGAAACAGGTGGGATTGGCTCATTAGTTGGACTAGTTACAGGGAGGTTATATACAGGTACAGTTTGTAGTTTTGTGCTTGACAAGAGCATTGGAGAGGGAGACTGCCTAGCCATTACACTTGGAATGGACGATTTTTTGGTTAAAGGCGATGTTGATGATGTTCGATCAACAGGTCGTGTCTCACTAGAGCATGAAGATACTTGAGAATGTGATTCCAGATTTAACACACTATTGGTCTTACTCAGTGATGTATCAGGAAGTTTAGAAATGCTAGAGGTTTGATGCATGTAAGGATGGACTAGAACCGAACTTGGGACCCCATCAACAATTGCCTGAGTTGCTGTAGTGGTGGAGACTGAGCCCACAGTAGATGTATAGATTGGATTTGGCACCAAACCTGCCTGAATTAGGCTGTTTGAGAATGTTGTAGGTGATAATGATATATTCCCTTTAGCCGAAAGATGGCTAATCGAATAACCCCCTGAGAATGTCTCAGGTGGGGTTGAGGATTGAGGAGTTGGAGCTCCATGCTTTAGCTGATGTTTTTGATATTCTTGTTTCACTAGATTTTGTGGTTGATCTTGAAGGGGAAGGGAGTATTGTGAGGTTACCACCCTTTTAGGGGAAGGGGTATTTTGGTGAGCAGGAGCAGGACTTGAAGCAGAATAATCATATGGCTTAAAAACTCCATCCCCACCAACCAGCATCTGAGGAGAACTTGAACACTCTTGTACTAACTTTAATGACTGTTTCGGAGAGAGAGCAAGTGGCCGAATTTCAGAGGAATTACTTCGGCTACTACTAGGTGTACCTGTGCGACTTGGACCTCCTACTACAGTATAATCTTTTTCCGCTAGAACTTCAGATGATGTACCAACAGGTTGTAAGGGAGCACTGTGAAATGATAAAATACAGTATTAATCTCATCTTCTACAACTATTTTATTAACTATTATTACTGAAACTGTACTAAATCAGTCTGTCATATGTTATTGTACAACAATTATTGCAACTTTCTTTTCAATATTTTCATACTTCATAAGCTAGGTATGTGGAAAATTCTGTTTACCTAAAAATGTTACCTACTGGTCGGAAATATAATAAATATTTTCTAATAACAATGTATATTACGTATATAAGCACTTTTGAAATAGCCTTATTTGCAAGAATTATAAGGTGAAAGTTGAGCAGGAGAAAATCATAACATTAAATCACAGCACTAATTTAAATCTACATACTGGGATAATATTCTTATTATATTTCAGTAGTGCATTTAACTTCCAATAGCATTGATTTTATATTGCTTCAATTAGCCTAGAAAACAACAGGTTCATTTTTTTTAAATCCAGATTTAATTTTTCTGAGAAATTTTTATATTATTTGAAATAAAAGCGATATAAATAACTTAAGTCATTAAATAAAATCCACATCAACCTAACTAATCAAATAATAATTTTAATACACACATTAGGTTTTTGCTTTCTTCCCTGGCTTTTAACTGGGCAGGGGTGATGTACATATGCTGAAAAGGTTGGTATCCATAGAGACTGAAACTAGGTTCTGTTTTGGATTGAGCTGGACCAGGACTAGGTCTGTTCTGTTTTGGAGAGTAGCACTCTTGGTTCAACCTGGAACTGCTTGCTTGTTGCTGTCAAGGGCAGAACATTTAGTGGCAGAAGTTTCATATGTAAAACTTAAAAACATTCTCTTTTTATACTGGAATAATAAAATGTGCAGTATCAAATTATGTAAACCCCCCCCCCTTCTGGAATGATATCATGATAGATTAAAAAAAATTAAACTAATATTATGGCTGTGTATGTGTCTACAAATAAAACAAGTTCAATTAAAACTATTTGGTTTCAATTTTAACATACAAGTTATATAAACGGGTCTCATTTAAAACTTTAGCAAACTCCACTTAATTAGAAGAACTCATGCCTTTAGATGTTAATTTCTTTAATTGTTTAGGAACTGTTAGCTGTAGTCTTACCTGAGGGTATATGAAGGAGTGTTTTTTGTTATACTGAATATGTTGTTCTACTGCATGGTTTTGATGTTGCATGGGTACTAGCCAACAATCTGACTCTTGTCGAATCTGTGTTCCCATTGTTCCATGCCTGAAAAGATACACCACACAAAATAAAAATGTTTCAGAAAACTGACGTTTCAGGGGATGCCATGAACTTGTTTTGAATCTTTGGGAAATAGATGAAAGAACTTATGGATTCTTAATTAATTATTAGCAGCTGAATGCAATATTTTAAACAGTTCGATGTAAACATTATGATTAAAACTTTTAGTTTATACTTCCTTAAATAAACATTAAAAGTAAACAGTTAAATTAGATACGAGGTAAATTTTGTAATTTCCTGGATAAAAATTATATAATGTAGGTACCAAAGTGTTGGCCTCGATGCATAAATAAAATATTATGCTTTCATTAATGTACGACAATTGAACAATGTTTTAGTCAGTTAAATTAGTCATTTATTTAACAGTTTAGTTATGTAATACAGCTGTATCAGTTATGTTTTATAGTTCATTAGAAATATTTCTGAGTATAATTTAAACACTATTTAAGCAAACAGAAGTACATAATAATTCAATTTCATTTAAGAATAATGCTGTAAAAATTGTTCTGAAAGAACACACTTGCATTTCAATTACAGTATAAAAAACACTCAAAAACTACATCTCTCTCATCCTAATTAAGTAAACATACTTTTCTTTAACTTCTGTATCCATCTGTTCTTTTATTTTCTCTCTCTTTAGCTTAAATAACCCTTGATCTGGTCTCACAATACCAGGACTATCTCTGTCTACAACTGGTGATTTAGTCAGTGGAAGGTTAACAATTGGGCTCCATCCTGTGTGTTTCTGAAAAATGAACAATCAAGTAATAAATTTCTCTAATGAGTTTGTCTATTTAAACAAAATTTATAACTGACTAACCAATATTTTGAAGCCATATGTAAAGTTACACTGAAAGTAATTATTTTTTTGAAGTTCAATGAGCATTTACCCCTTTATATTAATATTATATTGATAACACCAATGAAAGATTTAAAATTTTAAACTATATACCTTTTGATTTGCTAATCTCAGGGATTCTTCAAAATGTTGCTGTACTTCTCTTGCTGCTCGTTCTCGCTCGTGGTCTTCTTCTTGTCTCTCTCTATCTACATACACTCTTTTTAATCTCTCTCTCTCCTGGTATTCTTTTTCCTGTTTCTCTTGAACACGTCTCTCTTTTTCTTGCTGTCTTTTTTCTTGGTGTTCTCGTCTTCCTTTTTCTGATTTTTCTCTCTCTATCTTCATTCGTTCTAACCTGTACTGCTCTTCTCGTTGTTCACTAAAGACCAATTAATAAGTACATGTAAACCAGCTCTAAAATAGTTTACTCCATTGTTTTACACTTAGCAAATATTACATAAACTTACCATAATCATCCAGAAATTCATACTACATAGCAAATCGGTATAATGTTACGCCTTGTTTCATATGCATCAACACCAAAATCATGCATTATAGCATACCACAATAAAACATGGTCAATTATAACTAATGGTATCAAATATGAATTCGATGCCATTTCATTATTAAGCAGATATGCCAAAATATGAAGGAATCCCATTGTAGATTCAACATTTCTTAAGGCATAATTCTGATAATATCAAAGATGTAAGGCACCTGTACTTGCACATTATACATTATGTTCTGCATTCAAAACTGTGATGTAGGTCAAGCAGTGTAACAGGAAAACTTGTAATCTGATATCTGGTGTTCATGTACTTGTTGTTTATGAAGCAAATTTCAACTTCCATGGAATCTCTCTCTCTCTTTGATACATTCCATATTGAAAATGTGATGGAACATACAATGTAGCTGCAAAGGCAGCTAATTATTTCTGAATTAGAAGTATCTAAGAGCTTATGTGTCATAACTAATTCCTCATCTTCTCTCTGATAAGTTTCCAAGTGACATAGAAATGGTTAACAATTCAAGGTAACAGAAATAATGAGGTTTGTACTGATACAAAATATTGGTAAAAACAAAATTAAATCAAATTTTAATTAGAATATCTAACTTTTAAAATCAAAGATTCAGCAAGTACATAACCCTGCCTTTCCAGACCTTAAAGTATTTACTATTAGATAGGATAATACAAAAAATACAATCATAACAAATTGATTTGTTATTAGGATAATGTAAACTTTAAACAACAGTGATATTCATTAATGCTGTTGAGATAAATCACAAAAAGTTTAAGTGCAGCATAAACTAAAAATATCAAAAAATGTAATACAAAGACTTGAGGGTACCATCATTAAAAAAAAAAGATTTAAATACATTATATCTGAATAGTACTCAGCTGTATTAAATTTGTCTTTGAATGAGAGACATGACAGATTTCTATAACATGATATAAAATGCTTTAATTATACAAAGGATAAATTTAGAGACAAAAGAAAAAATCATATTTTCAATATCAAGTTTACAAAATAATCATTTTTCACCATTTCAGATAACTGTCTTATTCGGAAAATCTTGTGGCCTAAAATATTATGATAAAAAAAATCTAACTTTCAATTCTCAGAATATTACAAATTAAAAACAGAGAACATCTCATTTTACATGTATGTCAATGAAACAGTCACACACACACACAAAGATAATCCTCTTTTCAGTCAAGTTACAAACTAAAACCACTTAACCCTTTCACTAAAGCTGGAATGTATATTTCCCAGTGCACCTACCTCACACTGCAACTGAGACGTTTCCCATTCTCATTCAAAATTGCTGCTCATGAGATATGGGAGCAAACTGAGTTGGAAAGTATTCATTAGCATCCCACCTGATGTTTCCATCAATGTTTTCCACTAAGCCCTTCATTAACCAACAATATACCTAAGCGGTATATACAATAACTGTGTGCAGACCGTGCCTGCATCACTAGAGTAGTAACCCTAATTACAATGTAAATATGCTTGATGATGAAGAGCTAATGAAACAGGAGGATGCTAGCTCTCCATCTTATGATGATAATCACAATGATGAACGTGGACCCAACAGGGGAAGGTGTAAATAGCATCGACAATGGGATACATTTGTCCCAGTCACAGTGTAAGAGGGATGGGAGCATAGGAAAATATACATTCCAGTTGCAGTGAATGGGTTAACAACATTCAGCCACACCTCAATGTTAATGACTGTTGTCCAGTGACTTATGTTTACCTACAAGGTCAACAACTAATAATAAAATTTTCCTGTACCATTATTGCACACACGCACACATACAAAAAGAAAAATTTTAAAAGAATACAAAATGTTACGCTTTAAAAGCAGACAGCCAGTGAAGCATTAGAAACCAATATACCTAACACTAGTATTCAAATTCATATACACTGCAGATGCTTTCTTCCATATTTTCCTCTTCATAAGTCCACTTTAAATTTGAAATCACTTGCATAAAAATGGCATTTCATATCTTTTATCTCCCACATGTAACTGTCTAAGAGACCTTTCATTTAATTCCAGAACTATTCAGTTGAGCTGGACATAACAGACAAAACTTTTTCTCAAATTCCACTTATATTTGCACTGTAAGACTTTTAAAAGTTTTGGTTTAAAGCTAGCAAAGCATTAGAAACTAATATGACTAACATTTGTGATAAAAAGCAAGTTTGAAATTTTACATGAATATTTTTTCCCTTAAAAAATTATTTCTTTAGCAAGTCAGTACAAACTTTTCTAGAATATCATTTTTTAATATAAATATTCCATCTACTTCAATACCATTATCTAATTTTCTTACTATTTATTTATTCCTATGTTTGATTCTTTTCTTCTTCTTCCTTTACAAATTGTTGAATTTGGAAAATAATGATTAATGAAAAACTAAGAAATTCATAATTATTTCTTTCCTCAAGTATTACATATCTCCAATTTCTTTCTTTTTTTAATACATACAACAAGTAGATTGTTCAACTGTGCTTCAATTCTCCTGAGTAGTTGTTCTATTTTTTATCTTTATTATTTCTTTTACCTTTTTTCTGTCTAGCTCATAGATACTTGATCTTTAGCCATTTTCATTATTTCTGTACTTCAAACACTTTCCAATACTCTTCTCCTCCCCATTCATTCTTCCAATTATCTTCAATTCCTCTTTTCATCTCTATTAAGCATTTTTTGGCCATCTTTATTACTTCTAAAATATATCCCCAAACATTCTTCATACCTTTTATTTCAATCTTCCTATACCTAAATTCCACATATAATTTGATGTATTTTATCTATTTATAGCACCCACTTATTTCCTATGTCTTCTCTACTGTCTCCTTTTTATTCCATCTCCATACATTATCAAAGTTAAATTCTCTACTTAATGTCATTCATCCATATCTCTTTGTTATGAATAATGTTCTTGTATAGCTAATGATCTCCCACATTGGAATTTCATCCTTTATGTAATTTATACATCAAGCCCATCCTAACATCTTGTCATTCTTTCTGATTTGGCTCATTTTTAACTGAAAAGAAGCTATCAAATGACACACAAATGTTATTAGGTAATACAAATTCCAGAAGCAGTAAAAAACTGATTTTTTTTTTAAATTGCAAGTCCATGATGATTATTCCATACAGGAAAATCTTCACATCTCTTTTCTTCTAAAGAAACAATTCAAAGTTTTAAGTATGGTTCACAAAAGTGAAAATTCCAAAGAATCAAGTAACCTATTATTCTTCCTATGATTTAATTTGAAATCCTAACTGAACACACTAACTGTCAGACACAAAATTAACACAGTGATGAATCGCAGATTTAAAAAGTACCATCTCTCAATCTATATTGCAAAATGGCCTTTTTTCGTAGGAGACTGTTCTTGTTTGAAGTATACTAATTATACAGAAACTTTTTTTTTACTATTTTTCTATAAACTAAAAAAAAAGTATAACAACTATAACAAAGTTTGCAAACTACTAATGAATGTAATTATATTAAGTTTCTCCCTAAAAGCATTGTAAAAATTAACAAATATTTTTGTTTGTGCTCAAGAAATAGCTTTTTGATGTTTACTGTTTTACAAATTAATTATCCCTTACAACTGCATTGCAGAGTTCAGTATTAAAGATAGTTGGAAAATTTTCTTTATCTAAGTATTGACATCCACACACTGTTCAGTTTCTTCTTTCCTACATTCACAATCCCACACCAATCCAAAACATCTTGGGACATATGTACATTATACTTACAATATTTATTTATTAAACTGATCGAATATTGTTTAGTAATTAGTTACAATAGTTAAGGATTTAAACATTATTAAATTCAATTAGAATTTAAATTTTTAATTTTACTTTCCTCTGTCAAAATGGTAAGAACTTTGTTTTAATTTTTAGTTGTAATTATGGTAGTCTACAGTTATATAACGTATACTAAATGTACCAAAGGATTGAAACTTATAAAGGTTTACTGTTATGTTTTGTTTAGTACTTGGAAATTTCTTGAAACTTTACTTTTTAATTACTCCACAGATATTATAACAGTCTTGGGTTTAACAACAGTTGCCAATTAATTTTTGAAAGTAAACATAAAATAACAAGGACAAATCTTCTGTTTTGTGTACAAAAGTTTATTAGAAAGAAATTTCTGTATGACTAGCCCTTGGCTAGTGACCTGTTATAGTCACTAGCCTGAATGAATGAGCTAGTGGCTTAAGAAATTAATGTACAACTCTGCATTAATACACAAAAGAAGTAGCCGGTGTGGTAAATCATTATTAAACAGTTTCATAAAAATTCCTTCCTATTACAGGTATGTACTTGGATATATGAATACACTAAACACACACTAATTTGTTTTTAAACAATTATAATGTTCCTATGTGAAGTATAATTTATATTGAAAGATGACACTTTCTAACCTAAAAGATTATCCTTGCTTAAAGAAATAAGTACACCACTTATACAAGAACATGACAACGTTCACTCTACCTATGTTTTATGACTACTTTAATTCTGAGCTTGTTAAAAAAAAAACTAGGAGTTTAAAAAATGACAAGGCTCTTGAACCATAGAAGAATACTGCTTCAAAATATTTACAGGTAGTTACTGTCTAACATCAGCCTCAATTGAAATATTGCTCCTTACCCAAAAAGGGCACTGACTTCTTGGAAAGGGTTCAAAGGAGGGCTAGATGATACTTTGGATATAAGGATTATCATAAATGGTGGTGTTAAGATCTCTGAAGCTGTTTTCTCATGAAAAAAAAAAGGAGTTAGAAGGGATCTGATACATGTTAAAGATTATAAAGGGAATTGTTAGTATCAATGCATCATTTTCTTTCATATTTAATGGTGAAAATGACAGAACAAGGAGATATACATTTTGGCAGTGTAGAAGTCATCTTCAGTCTTGACTGTTTTACTTTTCAGATGTAGTGTGTCCCAAATTTAAGGGAAGTCTAAATAAATATTTAAATGATCACACATACAATTCCATCCTCAAAGGACCCACAAGCCTCGTGTTTAAATGCTGTGGTTCTGGCACTTTTTTCTGACAATTATCAGAGCTTAAATACTGGTCAGTTTTGATCTACATTTTGTTAAACTATTTTTAAACATCAGAAGAAAAAAAACTATTATCTCTGAATTTATTGATTATGGAAATTTAGTATTGAAATACTAATAAATGTAAAAGATTCTGAATACACACTGATGAGATAGATATGGTGCTGGAACACTGTTAGTGTTATTGAATGATATTTAACAATATACTGAAAATGAGCAAAGACACTTTAAACATAATAAAATAATGGTAAAACCACGGCTACAGAGACCTTAACTTAATATAGCAAAGCGTTTGGTTATGTAAAACACAAACTGGTAATTTAACTGACGACCAACTGACTAGCTGTATCAAAACATAATACTACTAACATCATGGCTAAGTCAGCTTCACTTATCTAAAGGAAATTACCTAGTTGATAATGCAAAATAAAACCTAATGAAAACATGGCAGTTTAACGCAACATTTAGAATCTAGGGTTAGAAAAGGATGTTTTTCGTTAAATCATTTTTTGCATTAGCTTTATCGATCATAACAAAACAAGAATCAAACAAATTATAATATTAACTTGTTACTGTTAGCAAGTTAGAGGGTGTGTCTTTAGTTTGGATTGGAATTTTGTTGTATACATACCTGATTTAAGTATAATATAAGCTCCTCTTCAATAAACATTACTTAATTACAAGTTACGCTATTTTGATCAATTCCATCCAAATAAATCACTCGTACTTATCCGTGAAACTACAGTACGCTGTACAGAGTAACATTACTTAGTGGTTTTTACAAGCACAAAAGTTTACAGCAAATTGGTGCAAAAGAAATACCGGAAGAAGCTTAGAATGTCATCTCAAGGGAAATATATCTCAAAACTGAGAAGAGCTTTATATCTTACAAACATACGCTACTGGAGTCTAACTGCATAGAATATCGTGCGGCCCCAGAACAAGCTATAATTCCGCAATCATCTGCAGACAAAGAGAAGGGCGCGCATTCTCGCTGCGTACAAGTACATTTACGGCACTGACAACAGCCGCAGAGCAGGTCACTGACCCACGTGACTATCTTGCACAAAGACTGCTCATACTCGAGTGCTCGGAGTCCCACCCTTCAACTTCGGGCGAGATGACGTCATACGATGATAAGGGTTTGTTATTAAATCGCTTCAACTTTAGCTTAAGTAGGGCAGTTACTTGTGGACTAATCTTTAAACGTTGTTGACTAACAACAGTAAAAGTTTTTGAATAAGAATTGTTTTCTAAATCTTATATTACATATACATATTTTTGTTATAACATGAAATGATTCAGGGATACGATAGTCTGTAGGAGAGTGGTAATAACGCCGAACGAAGGAGGATATAAAATACAAAAGCCAGAAAGAATCTCCAACACGTTTGGCCTATGTTTTTATTTTCGGTCTAATTCCTTTAGAGATTCGAAACCTTTCAGCATTATGGCTTTTTAAACTATGCTAATCCATTCAACGTTATCACAACGCATATCTGATCCCTTTAATTTTATATAAGAGAAATAAGGTTTAATTTAGATTAATACATGATAAATTGGGATAAATAGCACATGGCTTAGCATTTTATAAATCCAATTTTAAGACATTCACTCTATCAAGTATTGTAAAAAAGGTGAAGATGTGTACATTATCAAAATATAAGTTAGACTTCAACTCAAATGCACTACGTTTAAAATTATACCAAAATGGATATAGTTAAGTATATTAATTTTGTTGAATTTCTCGCAAATATGCTCGAGCGCTATGTATGCTATCCCTATTTTTGAAGTGAGAGATTAGATGGGAAGCAACAGCTAGTCAACACCAATCACCGTCAACTCTTGAGTTACTTTTTACCAACATAATAACACTCCCACAGCTGAAAGGTTAAGCTTGTTTGGTGGCGGTTTTCGATCCCGCGACTAGCAGTTTGCGAGTAAAGCGACCTAACCACCAGGCCACGTCAGGTCAGTTAGTATGAATGTACAGTTGTTTCGATGAAACTTAATGTAAGAGTAAGACACTACATAAGTATATATTCAATGGCCAGTTGCAGAACATTAAAGTTCTCAAAACTACTAGAAATTTACAGTATAGACTATTCTATACAATGCAATGAGTGAGCAAAAAAGGATAAGAAATATTGCAGTGTAAAAGTTTAATAAATAGCCCACGCGATTGGTAAATTTTAATGGACTTTGTGTTTTGTATGGTATGGTATTCTCGACCCGAAATATACCTTATGCGACACTTCGGCAAAACGGTGAGGTCAAAATTTTAGACAATCAGTAAGAAGTACCACCGACTTACACTGCTACTCTCAGACGAATACAGGAATTAATTGCTGAAAGAGGACTGCGTTCAGTGGCATACTTAGCGGGGCTTGAACCGTGGGCATTCTGTTCCACAGCCTGGCACGCTAAACTAGTCCACACCTAGTCCAATTTACGCTTGTCTCGTAAAGATTAGCCAGGTGGTTGTCAATAAACAACTGTGTGGGTAACCGATAATATACAATAAATTTAAAACATATATTATTTCGTATCTGAATATTTTAAGCATGTTTCTAACAATGCAGGTTATAGCTCATAATTTCTCGCTTGTCCTTCGGCAAGTTTCGTAACAATATTTTTTGTAAAACGTGATACTGGTTTAAGAATGTAGTATAACCAGAATTCCCATGTTCGCCATTGCAAAAAACCTACTTGACTATATCAGCGACGAATCATAGCGATATAACTATAGATAGTTTTGGTTTTTTTATGTATTCAATTCAGTAAGGAAAAAGTGGAAGAGTGTGATAACTATTTGAAAACTAATGAAATCACTAATACTAACTGCTAAACGGCGGTTTGAAGCACAGTATTAGGCAGAATTATATTCACAAAATACTATGACTAATAATAAACACTCGAATTTCGTACAACGGTAATATGATGTCCAGATTATGGACGTAATGGAATTTAAACTTGGCATATTACCCGAGACATTTTCTTCATCATCATTCTACCATTGTACAGTAAAATCAGGAAGACCAAACAATGTGGTTAATACAATATATATATTCCAGGGCTGAGCTATCGGGGGGGAGGGGGGAATTGTTCAAGTAAAGAGCATTAGAAGATTGGAAGTTGGCTATTGTTATTTCAATATTTAAAGGAGGTGTTAAACATTGTCCAGGCAATTATAGGCCAGTTAGTCTTACAACAGTAGTTGAAAAGGTTTTGGAGAGTATGATTGCATTGCAGTGTCACTCAAAGTAGTTTGATATTGTGTCAAAGAGCCAGCATGGTTTCACTAAAGGAAAGTCTTGTTTAACAAATATCCTGGCATTCTTTGAGGGTGCTACTTCAATAGTTGATGAAGGAAATACTGTGGATTTGGTTTCCTTTGATTTTCAAAAAGAATTTGATAAGGTGACCCACAAAAACTTGTTACAAAAATTAAATATGTGGGTGTGGGGGGAAATGTCATTAAATTGGATAGAAAATTGGCTGGCGAGTAGAAAGCAGAGAGCAGTAATAAATGGAGATCGATCTGACTGGATCTCAGTTACAAGCGGTGTGCCTCAGGGCTCTGTGCTGGGTCCTCTGCTGTTTGTGATTTATATTAATGATACTGACTCTGGAATGACTAACAAAATGTTGAAGTTTGCAGATGACATTAAGATTTTTGGGGTGGCTGACTGTATCAAAGATGCTGCAGACTTACAGGGAGATTTAGATCATTTGATGCATTGGACCAATACATGGCAGATGATGTTTAACTATCCAAAATGTAAAGTGATGCATGTAGGTTTCACAATTCAAATTATTGTTACAATTTAAATGGGAATACATTAAATACTGTGGTTGAAGAAAAAGATCGTAAAAGTGATCTGTGCAGTGAAACAATCCATATTCCTATTAGCCCTATTGCTAGCTACAAGACACTGTTTAGATGACTTAAGTGATTTTTCAATCATAACACCAAGGCAAAATTTTATAGGGACAAAAAGGAGCTTATTAGCCCATCAAGGATGTCCCTTCCAGCTCCCAACTATAACCATCCCTTAGTACTCATGTATTCATACAATCTGTTCTTAAACTTAGTTAAATTTTCTGCCTCCACCACCCTTAAAGGCAGCTCATTCCAAAAGACAACTGCCCTGTTTGCAAAGTAATACTGTCAAACTGCAGATGACTCCTACACTGCCAAAATTAATTTATGTCTCCTTGTCTTCACTGGTAAACACAAAAAAGTTTGATAGATCTATATTATCAATACATCTAATAATCTTAAAACACTTCAATCAAATCCCCTCTGACCCTTCTCCTCCAGAGAAAACAAGTTTAGAGATTTTAGTCTCTCCTCATAGGACATTATCTCAGGTATTATCCTAGTGGCTCTTCTCTGAACCTTCTCCAACAATTCAATGTTCTTCTTGAAGAAGTGAGCCCAAAATTGTACACAGTACTCTAAATGAGGTGAAATATAAATTTATGAAAGAACGACTATGAAACACGCCATTCTAAACAACTGCACATGAACAAAGCACTAACAGTGTTGTGTATTACAGTCCCCTATGTGACTTCAGAAGCCACATAATTTTTAAAGTATTATACTGCATATACAAAAACCATTTCATAGTGTCTTTTGTCTCTCATTGTCCAGCCCAACTGATGAATTCTGGTAATAAATGAAAAGCTTATTTGGCAGTGAGTGGCTTGTGTGAGACAAAAGGTAGATCTGAAATTATATTTTTTGCCCATGCCTTATTTTGAGACCCAACAGACAGATTAAGAGGAATGTGGAAAAAAACAACATCCGCAGTTAACTTGTTTTATAACACTTCCCAACTTTAGTTTAATAACAAGTGATATGGCCTTATGTCGTTCTCCAAAATACTGTTCTGTAGCAGGAACTAAAAACTCCTCTGGTGTGTAACTAAAACCAAATACTATATTTTTACTCACACAGCAATCCTGCATTTATAAAGAAATTTTAAGAATATGCAGTATTGATGCAACTACTTTATTCTTATGAACTATTCAGCCAGACAAGCTGTTTAAAATACTAAAAAATAAATGTGAAGCCCAATCTACCAATTGATTTACCACTAGTCACTGAGTTATACTGGTTTCATGGAAATCCACTTTTTACCAGCAACCCTGGACAAGGACAAACTGAAAGAATAAGACTAGGCTTCATAAAGTGGTGGAATGTATACTATGGTGTAACCAAAAAACAGAAGTACAGTCACAATTGTGTTTAAAAAAGTATGAAGCCTGTAATAAGTTTGATTTTTATATGATAAAACATCAATTGATTTACTGTAAAAATATTCTAGGCATACATGCACCAACAAAGAATGTGTGTGTGTGTATACACATACACACCTATTGAATTTCAAACATCAAATATAAAAAGTTCAAATTCTATCAACAGAAATGTTTTAATTGGGTAAAAGATGATAAAAATCTCAAACTTTCTCTGATGTTGAAAACTATCTTTCTCAAACAGAAATTCTATAAACTATCAGAAACTTATCTCTGAGTTGGATTGTTTTTTTTTCACATACTATACAAAAATAGGAGTTCTGCAATAAGCAGTATAATACACTGCAGTTTAATAAAGATAGTATTTTAGAAATAAGTTAGGATAATTAGTTCACCCATTAAAAAAAAAGGTGGTGAATATGCATTTGTTTATCATAGAAATGTTTTTTCTTTGTTCATAAATATGCAGGAAGTTATTTTTATTCACATATACAATACATTTCACTCAAGGATCATTCAATTTTCTATTTACACCCCATGTAATCAAGTGTAAAAGACAGTTACAATACTGTAAGGGAATGTACTTTTAGAACTGACAGAGGACTCACTTGATGAGATGTAACCTTATATCTTATTAGAGAAACACAAACAATAAAAAATTACTTTTTGTACCTGCCTTATTTACCTACATATACATATTATGCATAATCAAATAAAAAATCAAGTGCTGTATACTTTTTATATATATCTCATATAATCCAAAAGAAATAGCACTGTTACAATAATGTAGGTTTATAAACACAATTCAACTACTGTTCTCATATTGCTAAATATAACATAGTCATAATATTGCTTAAACAATGTTAAATTACCATTTTATACATAAATGCATACCCATAGATCCAGTATACCACTTACACTGCTACAAAATCACATTTTCAATACTGGAAAGTCTCAGGTTGTCAATTTATTGCATTCTTTTGAAATACAGTCTACTTGAACTAATAGTTGAAAAAACTGTTAAAAGATTAATCCCCTTACCTCTCTACCCTGGTTTGCCTATCCCGTTCATGGGCCATTACACGTAGTTCCTCTTGATAGTGGGCCTGTGCCAGGGCCCAGGAATTGGGCAATGAGGACAAATGGGGATATTTCTGAGTCCATAACATGTCCACTCCCACAGGTGATCGATACTGTGGAGGAAGCATTGTGTGTTGTGGCAACATCTGACGGTACACTTGAGAGTGAAGTGTGTGCTGGTCCATATGGCCAGAGCTGGCTAAACCAGATACTGGATGTGTAGGAAACACACGTGGAGAAGTCATACCATAAGTTCCAAGCTGAGTAGGTGGTAAACGTGCACCTGACATTCGGATGGATTCAGTGGCATTAGAAAGTTGAGTATAAGCTCCTGTAGCAGAGATTGCTGTGTGAACTAGTCCAGTTGGATGCATGACACGTTGAACGTAGTTGTAGTCAATGTGAGGTATGTTACTGATGGTGTCCTTTACTTGGTTAGAGTCTCTATTCACTGATTCAGTTTTGTTGTTTATCATAGGAATGCTGGTGTCATGTTTGGGGAAACTGTTAGCTGTGCAAGCCTCATCAGAAACTTTTTGCACTTCTAAATTGGACATCTCAGGGGTATGGAAATGAGTAGCAACAACCTGTACTTGATTTGAGTTACCATGGTTACTGGACACTATAACATTTGCAACAGAAGAAGTACTAACCCCCAAAGTTGTTGCTTGGACCAGACTGTCTAATGTTTGAGCCTTTGAACAAGTTACAGCAACACTGCTTGGTTTCACAGCCAGATATGATTTACATGAAAGTGATGAGACAATGGGCAAACTGTTAGCAACATCCACTACAGTGGAAATACTGGAGTCATTTTGTCTAGCAGCAACTATTTCAAATTTAGTCTTTGTGTTAATATCTTTATCTCTTTCAACTTTTACTTCTTTCTCCTTTTCTGTATTGACCTTGCTGAATAAGCAAGTACTTTCTGATATTTTATGTTCAGAAGCTGATCCCTGGCTGTGTGTTCTGCTGTCTTGGACAACAAAAGAGTTTCTCTCAATTCTAATCACAGGCTCTTTAAATTCAACAAGTTTTCTTTTTCTTTTAGAAAGTTCACATATTCTAGCTTGTTGTTGGGTCTTTTCTTTTTTTATTAATGTACCTTTATTACTGGAAGGTTTTATCAATGAATTCAGCTCACTTTTATTTTCAGCTTTCTTTTCTTTTCTTCTCACTACATGATTTCTAAATGACTTCTTCACAGTCTGATTAACTACTGATTGGCAAGTCTTTGTACCAGTTTTTTTTCTTTTCGGTTCCTCTGGCGCAACAGAAAACCTTTCTTTCTGTCTTGGTTCTTCTTTTGCAACAATGAACTTTGGTTTCTGTTCTTCTACTGCTACAAAAGAATTAGCAACCTGTTTATGTTCTGCTGCTTCAAAAATGGGCCCTTGTTTCTGCCTATGATCTTGTGCTCTAACAATAAAGCTTGATTTTTGCTTTGTTTCTGCTGCTGTTCCAAAAAACCTTGGTTTTCGTCTCTGTTCTTCTGTTACAGCAATACAAATTGATTTTTGGCTCTGTTCCACTGAAGTAACAACTGATTCTTCTTGCTTTCCACTGGAAACTAAATTAAATAATAGAAAAGCACACCTAACTGAAAAGAACTAGAAGCAGATTACAGACCCTAACAAAAACCTAGTCACACATATAAAGCTTTACTAACCATTTCACTTGCCATATAAAGTTTTAAAACAAATAAAAGACTATCAGTTGAAACCTTGAACCCTAAAATAAAATTCTGACTACTATATTTTTCATTAAAAGTTCATCAAATATATAAAATGATTAAAGCCATTGAAATTACAACATAGAAATTTAAAACATGTGTAATTTAACAAGATGCTTTAAGATTTTTAAATACATACAGTTTTAAATTATAAACTTACCCCTTTATTAGTTTCTTAGACTAGTAAAGTAACTTTGTTCCTGAAGATTTCAAACATATAATGATGATGTAATTATAAACATTGAAATTAATCTGGGATTCACAGTAATCCACAAGTTATAAAAGGAGAGAAAAAAATGTGTAAAGAAATTTGGTGATTATGGATCACACAATTTTTTGATACTATAAAGGAAATTATAATTTTTCTTTTGTTTAAATCTGACTCATGGTACATGTGCTTGCATTTTATTGTGCTTTAGTTTAAGTGGAATACACATATCTCTAGAGATTTGTGTAGGTCCTTCTATAAACAAGGTAGAGAAAAATTAAAGGCTCACAATAACCACACTGCATAGAGCTAAATTTAGTTTGGTGTTGATGATTCAGCTGTGGTGGAGGCATGACTTTGATGGGTTGAATGGGAGTTCTGTTATGTAAGTGCACTATTTAATTTACAAGATTGAGTACCCATTTATCCCAGTTATGAACTTAAAAAGATGTGGGGGTGGATGCTATGATAGATAACACAAAAAAATCCTTACTTTCAAACAAATGATTTATAACATAACATATTATTACAGTATTCATTATTACCTCACCAAAAGTTTTGTACAAGCTTTTAGAACTCAATATGCATATACTTAATATATGGTATACAGTGTGCGATGGTCAGGGTGATTTTGTACGAAGAGATAGTAGCAAAATTTGTGGCAGTAGAGATGCTTCAACTCAGCTCTTAATGTCCTTCCATAGTGTTTCATGTTATTATTCAATTGATGGTCATAGGCCGCAGAAGTTTCTTATGGGCCGAAGTTTTAAGGT
>NW_013666938.1:91609-96924 GCF_000517525.1 Limulus polyphemus
AAGATATTGCTCATGTAATAAATCAAACACAGTGGCACCCCACCCACCTCTTTTCATTTTTGGAAAAGCTCCCTTATATATACACTTATTTCTATATATGACATGAATAACCAATCGGAAGCTCAGAATGTCCCCCTAGTGGTTTTCTCAGCCATTTTAACATGTTTGAATACCATCTCTTTCTTTCAAACCAAGATTTTCAAGAAGGTAGAAGACAAAATTTATATTTATTTCCTAATATGTTTCACTGCATTCCTTCTTTTTTTTTTTAGTGTAAGGATATGATGCCATCTATGGCTGTAGTTAATGTATTATGTCAAAGATAATAAGTGCTCAATAACAGCAATGATAGGGGTGGAAGAGCCATTAAAGCCATTGAAATTACTACTTAGAAATTTAAAACATGTGTTAGACTACTTACTTCATATAATATGTATATTATTCAATCATAACTACCTATAAAAGATGTTCTCTTTAATCACTTAAGCAGAATATTCCTACCCACTAAAGGTGTAGTGTCTAACTATAACAACAAACCACAGTTTGCATAGGCTAATGGAAGAAAATTCCATAACTTTTCAGAATCACACTGTCATTTCCAAGGACCTAATTTACTAATTTGAACAGTACATGAACTACACTAAAATTAAATAAATATTGCTTTATTGTATTTTATAAAAAATTTAATGACAGCTGTACAAAACATTCTAGTAGTAATACATACAGTAAAATGCATATAAAAAAAATTTTAACCCCCCCCCCACCTCTGTTTTGTTCTTGCCTTGTACAAGTTACCTATTCTAAGGGTGTTTCAGCAATTAGCATAAGTGTTGATATCCAGTCATACCAGACTAAATCTGCACATCCCTGGCATACTGTGATTAACACCATGATAAAACATTCATTAAATCTAAAATAAAAGAGGGGAATATAAAACAAGCAGTTATAAGAAATTCTAATTCTACATGATTGCATATTACTGAACAAGGCACTAACACATACCTTTTCATTTTTCCTCTAATTATACTTTAACTTTTCCCAACTTCCAGTTAATAACAAATTATAAAGCCTTGCTTCTTTCTCCCGAATACTGTGCTTCGGACAGAGCTAAGAAACTCCTCTAGTGTGTTATGAAAACCAAATAATATTTTGTACTCACACAGAAGTCCTGCATTTATAAAGGAATTTCAAGAATATGCAGCAATGATGCTAATACTTTATTCTTATGAATTAATCAGCCAGCCAAGCTGTTTGAAATGCAAAAAAAAATAAATGTGAAGCCAAATCTATCTTTCAGTTTACCACTTATCACCAAGTTATATGAGTTTCAGAGGATTCCACTCCTAACCAGTAACCCTAAACAAGGGGCAAATCATAAGATAGTGTTTTGAAATGTCTTTTACTCACACAGTAATCCCAATAGTTGTTGACCTTTGGAGTGAGAGTTGCCAGCTTATTACCCTCAAAACCAGTCAGTAATTGTTTAGTACCTCATGGTTTTCCAACACATTTACATTCAGCTATGTTTAAATGTTTTCTCAGTTTACTACTGCAATTATACCTAAAAAAGAATTTTATAAAGAACTGGATACCTTGTGGGTAATAAAACCTTTATATTTCATCATGGTGTTCAGCCTGTAAATTTTATTGAACAACAACACAAACCCACATTTAAAGGATATTAAAACAATATTTGTTCTGAATACTTTATTTACTGTTAAGGGAACTTTCATGTATATTGGGTTATCACAGAGTATGACTCCTAGTAAAATCATGAATCATTTCTTTAAAGAATTTTATTAGTGTTAGATCCAAAACAAAACTAAGAACACAAAGAAGTAAAATGATATTAATAACATATGTCACAATACTGAATTTATAGTCCTGGTTGTCCCACAAAAGCAGAAGATTGCTACCAAAAATATTTTATAATGGGATCCAAAATGCCACTCAACAAATCCCTGTCTATATCGATCAATGTATAATAAAGGGTGACCTAATCGGGTATAAGTTGATGGGCTGTTTTTAACAGCAAACATTTGACAATTTCATGCATGGCAATTAGGTTTATGACACACATTCTACTAAACTCTTGCCATTTGGATGTGGATTATTCTCTCTCTCTTTATTAACGAATTCTAAGCAATAACTGATGAAGAATTTAGGCTAAAAACGTTGTTAATTACTTTGAAGTGTTTATCTTGAAGATTGGATATGCAAAATGAAAAATTCTGAAACGTCCATGTTCTTTACACTATTAGGGCCCAGTGGTTAGTGTGCTGGAATGGTTTCATGGGATCGTGCCCCATTACCCCCCCCCCCCACACACACACAAAAACAAAAAGAGAGGAAAAAGCATGCTGAGCACTTTAGAGATGTTGGTGGTGCATTATAAGAGTGATGGTCAAATACCACTATTCGATTAGAGTGGCCCACGAGTTGGCAGTAAGTGGTGTTGACTAGCTGGCTTTCCTTCATCTGCCACTTGAAACTTAGGGACGATGATAACATCCTATCAGCAACTTCAAGATCTTATATTTCTGCCACACGAGTCTTGAGTTTGTTATATTATTGTTATTCCAAAAATAGTCACTTTACACTTTTTTCACTTGTAGACAGAGGTACATAGCCCAAAGCATGCTATATAGGTGTTATCAAGTTGACCTATTTCCCATTTTACAAGTCTCATTTTCTAGAGATCATGTTTCATGAAACTCAGATGAACAATAAAAATGGGGAATGTGTGAATGATGCAGTTAAGACTTTCTAGGACTCTTCCAAGAACTCCTGATAAAAACCATTGATATTAATTGCAGTATTTCCAGTACTGAAACATTTGTTTACAAAATTCCATGATTTTCCACATTGTTCATGACTTTTACGAGAATTGACAAACATAATTAACTGCTTCCTGAAGCTGCAGCCAAATCTTTACTTCCAACTGTCTATAGAGGTCAAATAATACAACTAACTGCTACTAAATTAGTAACAGTTAATTTGTATAACAAAATAATACTCTTAAATGCTTACTTCAATAACATATTTATTCCCTATTCTGAGATACATACAATATCCTAATTTTAGTAACATTTTAAACTCTATAAAAAAAAAGAAACAAAAACATTTACATACCTCACTGTTTATTAGATAAACTTTCTATTATACATGCATTATTCAATCCCTCTATTTCTCCTTACTACAAAGAAAACCAATAAGCCTGAACAGATTGCTAGTTTACCTCTGCTAAAGCTCAAACTTTTGTATACCAGTTGCAAAATAAGATTCCTGAAATGCTGGACTTCACATAGGTAACCTAGCTCCACCTGCACTTCTTCACCTGGTAATGATGTCATGCTGTTAAAGGAGGGATATGACAGCATGTTTATGTGTTCCATCATGATAAGTTTAGTTGCATAATGACCTGCCAGTCATCATTTGAATATGGAAGTGAATGTTCTTCTACACTATTGACTTTGACGGGCAACACTGACTTTGACAGGCAACATATTTAAATAGAGAATGTCCTTCATTAGAATTTTTCCATGTTTTAATACTTACATTGCATATTTATATGTTATATCACATAAATGTGCATTGAATCCCAAAATACTCTTCTTGATTTACACATTTTGTTAGAGTGCATGTTTCCAACCCACCGATACCAAATCTTACTCAATGAACTCAACACTTTGCTAGATCAAGACAGGCTCATTATAATTAATTTTAGCCTTTTTTTTGCTTGTTTAATTTTGTGAGATTATACTGTTTAATAATAGAATACAAAGTTCGTGGACTGTATCTTTGAAGACTGCTGATGGATGACATCATGCACAAGTGACTAGAAGATCAGTTTAGGTATATTATTTTCCATGTACTGCAATAAATATTGATAAAATACTTTTTTTATCCACAAAGGTCAAATGGGTAACAACTGCCTAGCTCAATGTGACATTTATAGAGAAAGTCTTGGAGATCTTAACTACAGTAATACAGATGGAAGACTTTCCAAACTTTGTTCTTTCCACTTGTGCTACTTTTGTTGAGTAATTTTGGAATTATTTATTTACACTATATCTTACAAAAACTAAGCTTGTGAAATGCTGAATATATTCTGTATGTATGGTTAAACAGTCAAAGGTTTGCCTGTAAAACACAGAATACTGGTGTATGTTTGCATCCAATATAATCTAATGTTTATTCATATTTCTGACAAAACAAAAGGTTTTTAAGGTTTCAGCTTCACGCCATATAATATTACTATACCTCCCCCCCCCCGCTAATATTACACATTCCCATTGGTCTGCCCCTCCAGTGACACAACAACGCTAGAATCTGGGGTTCGATACCCGTGGTGGGCAGAGCACAAATAGCCCTTGCGTAACTTTGTGCATAATTAAAAACAAACAAACAAACTAGACCTCTGTCGGTGTATAAATACGTGAGTGTGAGTTTGGCCATAAATATTTTTAAAATGAAATTATTACAGATTGTATTGTAATAACAGATAAGAAGAAGAATCTGTCTTGTCAAAATGTGTTCTAAAGTAACTGAACCAATCTTTGTCGAATTTGACAAAAAAGAGACAATTATTTAAAGCTCTAGATACCATTGTGATAACCAACAGTGCAACGAACATTTGTATAAACGTTTGACTTATTTTAATATATTATTTAAAACAAGTGGACCGTGTACTGTTTATTAGTTGTTTAAATTTATCGCCAACAAGTCACAGACACACATTGTAAAGTTTGTTTTGAATTTCGCGCAAAGCTACACAGGGCTATCTGCGCTAGCCGTCCCTATTTTAGCAGTGTAAGACTAGAGGTAAGGCAGCTAGTCATCACCACCCACCGCCAACTCTTGGGCTACTCTTTTACCAACGAATAGTGGGATTGATCGTCACATTATAACGCTTCCACGGCTGAAAGGGCGAGCATTTGTACTGCAGAAGAGTGAATTAGTCTTACAGGTTGAAAACATGGTCAGTTTTTTTTTTTAATCTTCTGTGGTGTTCATAAACATTCAAAGCTATCAGCATAAAATACCGAAACTTGTTAATTTCACACTCCTTTTTAAAAATATGAGAAATCCACTAAACCTTTGATATGTGGAAGGTTTTTCCTCAGATACATTTGCACAATTTAAACCTGGCCTGTACAAACAACAATATCGTTTCAAATAACACTGAACAAAGAAAACCAAATGTGTGGGAAGAAAAAATAAGCATATTTATAAGGTTGGAGCTTCTGACTGCATAACAATATCAGAATTCTAGCGAAAAAGGGAGGTATATATATATATATATATATATATAG
>NW_013666938.1:97603-99396 GCF_000517525.1 Limulus polyphemus
TATATATATATATATATATATAGCTAATTGTACAAGTGTCTTAAAAATTCAGATTGTGTAGTATATAATACAGAATTAAAATTAAGTATATTAATTTGTTTGTTGATTTTCCAGCAAAGCTATTCGAGAAATATATGCGCTAGCCATTCATAATTTAGAAGTGATAGACTAGAGGGAAGGCAGCTAGCCAATACCAGGCATCGTCAACTCTTTACCAACGAAAATTGGAACTGATCGTCACATTATAACACCTTCACTAATGAAAGGGCGAGCAAGTTCTCTGAGGAGATTTAAATCCACTAGTCAAGCGCCGTAACCACAAGGCCAGCCCACGCCAAGTCAATCAGATAAGCTGGCACGTGACCATGTAATTTTGACCACAATGATTTGTTCCACTACCGTCAGAGGTACTATTAAAATATTTTGTTACACGAAGGTTTTAAACAATATCACGTGCTTTCTTCAGATGATATTCTTCTTTTAAGTTTATTTATGTATATTAGGGATGCACCGGTGGTAAAATTTGGCCGAATACCTGTCCGGGTACCCGGTCACTAAGCTTCGGCTGGGTTCTCCTCTTGCTCCCCCCCCCCATAAAAAACCCAACAACAACATACACAAAAATTAGAAACAAACATAAAATTGACGTTTATTACATTTAACCGAATAATCACTAACAGAACATTCAAGTTCAACTTTCAATGTCTAGCCCCAACTTTTCAAACCCCAACCCCTATTGTTCCCAAAAACTCCACCTTCCACAGAAATCCACTTCTCAAGCCATGCCTGTTATTAACCCCTACTGTTCTCCGAATACCCGATTTTCAGCGGGCGGTCAGTTTTTGTTGCTCGGAACACTTTTTTATAACTAAACCAATTATTGACTAACTTTTAGTACCGCGTTAGTTACCACAAAGATTAGGGCTTAGATGCCCTAACTTCGACACTCGTCCGGAGCCGAGTATTACCGGGTAGCCCAATACCCGGCCGGGGCCGAATATCTGGCCGGGTACCCGTGCATCCCTAATGTATATATATTAATGTATTTCTCAAAATAAAAACAAAAAAACTGTCATACTTAATATTAGCTGTAACTACGTAACTTTATCATGTATCCTAATTAGTATTAAAATTTTGAGAACATGTTCTATATCCTAGTGTACGAACAAAAGTCATATCAAACTCAATGCCAGGCCTAGAGTTATTTTGCGGTTTTCTTTCTCAAAGTGTCAGTTAAAAAACGAGCATTTATCATTATAGTCACATTGTTTGTTTGTTTGAAGTTAAGCACAAAGCTACACAATGGGCTATCTGTGCTCTGCCCACCACGGGTACCGAAACCCGGTTTCTAGCGTTGTAAGTCCACAGACATGCCGCCGTGCCACTAGGGGGCGTAGTCATATTTAAACAATGACTTGATAATAGTTTTCAATATGCTTTTGGATCTTCTTTCCAGGGAGTTGTTGTTTTGAGGATAACCTACAAAATGAGCTATCAGCGCTCTCTCTCTCCACCATCTATCTATCTTCCTCCGCAAACTTACGGCTGACCCAACAACATAGGCCCTTTTCACCACTACCGATCAACTATAGTCAATTATAAAATATTCAGCATTAAGTCTTGTCTGTTCAATTTTATTCCTCTGATAAATACATACAAAATTTCGTCAAAATTTTCAAAAAATTAATTAAAAACGTTTTGGTTGTTATTAAGTTGAAAAATTAGCGTTGGTAATCTTGATGGCAGCACGTTCATATATAAGGCCGTCTTTTTCAATGAAATTACTTGGTTCG
>NW_013666938.1:100282-104533 GCF_000517525.1 Limulus polyphemus
AACAGTGTCAAATCCGGAGTACTCGGCTCTTTCGATGTCAAACAGTGTCAAATCTGGAGCACTCGGCTTTTTCGATGTCAAACAGTGTCAAATCCGGAGTACTCGGCTCTTTCGATGTCAAACAGTGTCAAATCTGGAGCACTCGGCTTTTTCGATGTCAAACAGTGTCAAATCCGGAGTACTCGGCTCTTTCGATGTCAAACAGTGTCAAATCCGGAGTACTCGGCTCTTTCGATGTCAAACAGTGTCAAATCTGGAGCACTCGGCTTTTTCGATGTCAAACAGTGTCAAATCCGGAGTACTCGGCTCTTTCGATGTCAAACAGTGTCAAATGTGAATTTCTGCACTGGATGCTATCTTGTCACGTACTGCACCCCTACACATAACCGCCGCTATCACTGTGTATTTAAGTTATCGAGTAAACTTTAGAATGTTATAAGCAATTACCATTACGTTCATCACTGCAGGGCTTTCTAACCTTGTCATAAACCGTTTTCTTAGTGGGACTACATTTTAGAGCCCATTACAGTTGTAGCTGTGCGTTAACTCGGTCTTTGGCGAAACGCGATTAGGAACAAACCAAACGTCAGCTTTTAGCGTTCACATGTATGTGTTGATGGCACGACATTACTACAGCCAACGATTTGTGAGTCACGCCAAAACTTCAGGAACAGTTATAATGTAGCTCTTCCTAAATACAGGACTTGAAGTTGCTTGTTGGAATAAAATAGGTCAAATCCCCAAGGCGTACAAAAACGAGAATTATGTGATGGGGTAAATTAACCATATCAACAAGTACAAATAAATACAAAAAAGTGGTCGGGTTGGACATATACTGGGAATAACATCGTTGTAAAAAGAACACTATTTTCGTACATAATGTTTAGTTTTCTGCCTATGGATATAAACATTTATCATTATGCTTCACGTGTGTTCAAGAACCAACAGAACTGAGATAAAATATCAAAATACTGCTTTACATGTGTTCAAGAACCAACAGAACTGGGATAATATATCAAAATACTGCTTTACATGTGTTCAAGAACCAACAGAACTGAGATAATATATCAAAATACTGCTTTACATGTGTTCAAGAACCAACAGAACTGAGATAATATATCAAAATACTGCTTTACGTGTTCAAGAACCAACAGAACTGAGATAAAATATCAAAATACTGCTTTACATGTGTTCAAGAACCAACAGAACTGGGATAATATATCAAATAACTGCTTTACGTGTTCAAGAACCAACAGAACTGAGATAATATATCAAAATACTGCTTTAAACCAACAGAACTGAGATAATATATCAAAATACTGCTTATTCCTTTCTGTTGGTTCAAATTATGGATTTCTAAAAATGACGTCAGTTGTTCAGAACTATTGATCGGTAAGCCACACTATTAATTGAAACTAGTCGAAAAAGTATTAAAACTGTCAAGCGCTAAATTATAACAGTATCTTAAAATCCTTTTAGGATACAAAAAACATTGTAAAGTCCATCATCTTTGACTGTTAATTAGTAGTATCTACGACTCTTGTGCTAATTTTTCAATTGTGCATTTATTTCTACCATATCGACTTGCTTGTGTTATCGTGAAAGATAGTCTATCAGTGCAAACCAGAAGCATCGTCTTGAAATATAGTAAAACAGCAGAAGTTGTTCATGAAAAACAGTCCACAATGAACTTTGTCAAGTTCTACATACCCAGATGTATGACACTAAGCTCACAAATTAAAGTTATGCCTCTTTGTTACTACAATATCAAACGACCGTGCATAACTATGAAAGATACTACGCCCACAAGCGGCCAAGCTGAGGTACTAGCAGCCAACACCTTTCAATGCTTCACCGCGATCGGGACAGCTTGGCATTTACACATACATCTTGGCCGAACACCAAAAGAATTTGTCTTTACCGCGAGAATGATTTTGGGAGTGAAATATACTTCTACCCCCCTCTCCCTCCCTTCACCCCAACTACTACTATTATCTTGAACATTCAATTATATTACTCAAGTAACCGGGCTACACATCACCTACACACACACAAAATACGCGAGCATTTCTTGTTTTCTTGAAAGGCCTCATCGGCAAACAAGAACAACCAACATGCATCGTTCTTTTTTGCAATGTTTACAGTAACGTTGATAAAGATTATTTAGTAGAAATCTAATTAATTTCGTGATTTTAAATGGTCAAGGTATCAGTTATCACAAGCTCTCAGTTACTTAAAAGCATACTAAAACATTATCTACATTTTTGATAATTCTGTTGCAAAACTAGAAAAAAAAAAAGGTTATTTAATAATACTACTCTTTACTTTATAACAAAACCAAACAATTAAAAGCTTGTACTTAAGTAGCTGCTTACAAAATACTGTAATACAGCTACACAGATTTTAAAATGTGATTTGGTTTGGAATGAAATTCACAAGTTAATGTTAGGACTAGAAACCAATATATTAAATGGGTCATATAAACCTATTTTTTTATAGACTAAATCAAATTTAGTTTCCTACTTGGTCACTAAATACAGGTTTTGTTGGAACTCAAATCTACTACACGATTTTTAGAAACAGGTTTTGTCTGAACTCTAACCCATTAAATAGCAAACCTTATCTTTGTAGCGAACACAGAGGGTCAGCATGGTTTTGGCAGAAATGTGTTATACTTCGTTGTTTTTCAACATAAAGCCTGTTGAAAGGCTAACACAATATGTGGATATCTTCACTTTAGTTTAACTTTCAAGAGAGATACTAGACAACAACTATCATGTCCAAACTCTTAATCACTATATCAATAATGAATGCTAGTTCTGTCTTAACCCACCATATGGATAATCAGATAAACATTATCTAACAGAAATCTAAACCACGATATGAATTTTGAACAATAAATTTGTTTAACAATAATCACCTATGTTGAAACTTAGTTTAACTATAGAATATATTGACTCTGTTAACAGTTATACATCTATGTTTAACACATTTCAGGAGCAAGTACTTAAATATCAATGGTTTTTTGTATTAAATTACACCACAGATCTTTCTTTACTGGCTAGATTTGTTAAAATTATTACTAGTCTTATTGTTATGTAATGGCATACAAAGCATTGATCTCTCTCTCTCTCTCTCTATATATATATATATACATATATATTACACCTCGCCGGCACCATGCATTATTTACCATCAAATTAAATACCAGCTTTTACAATAACGAATCTTAACATTATTAATTTCCTGAATAATAAATTTATTTATTTGTAGAATATTTCACTAATGCCAAGAACAAGCCCCCCCCCACCAGTGGCACAGCAATATGTCTGCGGATTTACAACGCTAGAAACTGGGTTTCGATACCCGTGGCGGGCAGAGCACAGATAGCCCATTGTGTAGCTTTGTGCTTAACTACAAACAACAACAACAGCCAAGAACAAAAATAATAATTCCACGTTGCTTAATCAATGTAGTATTTTAAGTTGTTTTTTCTTGTATTTTTCACGTAGATCAACAAAGACTCTGCATATAACATGTTCCATATAAATGACTTGCTAAGTTTATGGCATGTGCTCCTAAACGGTCAATTGCCTGGAAAGAATTCGATAGGGGCAGTGTTTGATGCGTTTGCCTTCATCAGCTCAAACGTAACACCCAAAAGCCCGTTCAGATCTAATCCTTCCCAAGCAGACTATCCGTTCAGATACACACAATTAATCAACATCTGTTACCTAAGAAATCTATTAAACAATTACTAGATTCACGTTCTTTAATTAAAAAGTACCTTCAGCCCTTGCAGTCACCAGTTGATGTAGTATGTCAAACAAAAAAACACCAGCTACGGCAGTGGACACAGTGTAAACGGTCGAACAGTCCCCCAGTAACTGTTCCTCTTACAGAGGAAATACATATAAACTCGGCTGAAGGTAACCTTCACGCAGAGCCAGACAGGTTTTGTTTACCCCTACCCCTATCCCCCTTCCTCTGCATAAATCATTCTTACAGCCTCCGGCTACAACCATGCATGGAGACTAGACTGCGATCTTCCCCATACATGGAGCCTGTATTGCTCGCATACTTCGGCCATACAAATAAAATGGAAGCAATGGCGCAGGCTTGGGCTATGAGGGCTTGAAATAATATGATAAATGTGTATTACATTTTCTAGACAACTAAATCCAGGGTTCAAATTCGGTGACGAGGAACCCACTTTGAGACTAATAAAGGCTGGAGACGGCTTGAATGGGT
>NW_013666938.1:105533-137447 GCF_000517525.1 Limulus polyphemus
AACCTTGGTTTCTAATCAGTTGGGTGTCCTCTAAGTTTGAGGGCTTATAACACTAAAAATCTGGTTTCGATACTCACGTCGAGCACAGCAAAGCTAGCCCATCGTTTAGCTTTGTGTTTAATAATAAGTAAAAAACAAAAGGTTTTTGAATAAAACTTTAACGTTGTTACCTAGTGAACTCTGTTTTTCAGCGAAAACTGGTTGAAGGAGGAATTATTAACTCAAAGCTACTGGTATCTTTTACTTGTTTTTAAGCGTGAAAAGTTTGAAAATGTTTTATCACTCTTATTACCCTAAAAACGTCCATGTTCTACAAGTTTTGGACTTAAAGTCTTTATACGATAGTAAGTACTAAAAATATCAATTACTGACATTCTTATGACTGGGAAAGGAATAAAAGTTTTACGTATCTCAACAATGCTTCAGTTCATATTTTCAAAATAATAAAAATACTTAATGTGAATTTTAATTTGTTAATTGGTAATGTTATCAATCAGTCGAACGATTCACTTTATGAATTGACGTAGCTGTAGGGGGTTCAGGGTTATTTTAATCATATCTACTTGCCTATCAAAGAAGTTAACATTTCTCTGTAGCCTTTTATCGGCCTGATGCTTTCTTTGCGTTATGATAACGGGGTTTATAATTCAAGTGACATTAAGTATTAATGGTATAAGAACGAATTATTCTTAACATACATCATTTTTATCCACTACTGAGGTTCTGTGTTTCAAAAAAAAATATCACGTATTTCTGTTGTACCAATAGGGAAAAAATTTATCCACAGACATAAAGTCAGTTATGGGACATTATTAAACCTTATGACAAACCATAAATGCTTAGAAACAAGCAACAAAGCACTGATTTAAGAACTGCCGAAATAAAACATTTGAAACAAAAACAACTTGTAGACTTTTTTACATATTAATCATCTTTTATGTTGCAGTAAGAAACGTCACGTTACCTCAGCAGTTGAAAACCAGGAAGTCGGTGATCACGAGTGAAGGCGAGAGTTCCCTGCATGTCCAGAGCATCGACTGCCACAGTTTATTTTTTTCTTGTATTTTGTATTTGATCCTGTTTTGTCTCCGACCGCTTGATATGCAAATAAACCGGGATAAACCTTCATTTTTCCTCCTTTGCTGATCATTATACATATTAATTTAAACTGTCACCAGGATAATGTGAGCTGCGAGAGAAAGAGGCTAATCTTACGGTCTGATTTCTCGAATATCAGATTGTGTAAATATATTTCCTGAAGAGGAGACACAAGGTGTAAATAATGCCCATCAGGATCGTGTAGGATCCAGTAGAAAATAAGATACCTGATCTGATCGTTCTTAATGTTTTTAATTATTATCGATGTAAAAAAATCATAAAGGATTTGTCCAATATGCTTCTTTCTCCTATTATATGAACGTTATCCCCAGTGATGTTTTTAGATTTCCGACAGCGTACTTGTGGTATACGTTATGAACTAAATTAAATAGTATATGTAGCTAACAAAAGATGTATATGTTGACCAGTAAATAGCTTAGTGTTAAATTTAAGCCACCGAGTTCAGTGGTTTAAAGATCCGTCGTACATTGTACATCGTTCAATTAGTCTGTTGTTGTTTTTTTTTACTCGTAAAAATGACACTATCTCGATGTATTTGTGTATTCTGTGCTACTGCTATATGTTCAATAAAAATAGTGAATCTGAAAGTACTGACTATAAAATTAATTTTTGCGGGTTTATTTGGTTCAAGTTAAAGTGGTAGAATTTCAACTTTTCTCTTGTATTACATTAAGTAAATGATAAAACACTATCATATTGAAAATAACCACAGAGCGGTATGAACACAGCGGTATATATACAGAGCGGTATAAACACAGCGGTATTTCTTCAGATTAATTCATACCTTGACAAAATTTTAAATATTATCTTAAAGTTTATAGTAGCTAGAATTATGTATCTTGAAAGACAAAGAAAGTTGTTGAAAAATAAAATCCATTCTGCTAGGAGAAGCTAGAAATCTGATTTTTTTATAGTTATATATTGTTATTCCATCATACGTAGCACAATTAATTTTGTTTAAAGGATAGAAACACACAAATGGCAAAGTATATTATCTAAATCACTAAAAGCGAAACAGACCGAATCTGTATACTTTTTAATATGTGGAGAGGAGGGGACTGAAGTTTAAGAATTAACAAGATAAACTATTGACAAATATATTTCCTCACTTAGGAATTATTATTACAGAACTCAAATGATTCACATGCGAACGGAAGCAAAAATTGCATCAATTTCACATATCAGGTACATTCACCATTGGTTTAAAACGATGCTTACATTAATTATATTCCCAATATTTTATCCTCGCATATAGATACATTACCATAGTGTGTGTTCAGAAATAAAACAATGTTACTTGCAACCTCAAAATTATTGAACATGGTTACAAAGACAACATCATTAAGAAGGTTTTCTTAAATTAATATATGTATTTATCATAAACCAGCCAATTCATGATAATATGTATCTATATGAGAAACTATATATATAATAGGCCATTCTTCCTGTTATACTTTAGGAGTAAAATACCAGGGTGACTACCTGACGGCCTAACCTTTAAATATTACTCCTCTTTATATATTGACAATTTTTCTAAGATGCTTTATTGAAATTAGGTTATGTGGTTTAAACTCAGAGTTATAATCATTAAGTGATGACAAAGCCATTTTACTTTACTGCGTACTAATGCTACCAAAATTTTGATTACTACCAGACAATATCTTTCTACTTAGAAACATTTTGTAATAACTGTTTAAACGAAAACAAATAATCTTGAAACTTCAATTTTAAAGGAGGAATTACAAAGTTTATACTATGCGCAAACGCCTCCTATTTATGTAAATAAAAACATGATCTGAAATATTAAATACATCCTCAAGTACTATTTATCTGATCTGTTCTTAGCTGATATAACTTGTTCAATCGTTTTTGAATTATTTTAGTTGATATTTTATTCTATTTACCAATCAAATTAATGAGGTGTAATCTAATCTTCATGACTTACTTGGTTTTCTTTCATTTAAAGAAACCTCTTTATCAGAGATAGGAATAATTTATATTTTTTTTAATCTCAAAATTCAGTGCCTGATTTTTAATATTATTGTTTAAATACATAAAATTTGTTTACGGCTCTTTAAGATTAATAAATGTAGTTATAACATTATTATTTCTACTATCTTTAAATAGTTTGATATAGTTGATTTATGTAATACCTGAAATGTAGTTTCCTTCTTTTTAATTAATTATATTACTGTATTACTACCATGCCATTTGCGTGACTACAGCACTATATTTATGTATAGGAAATATTACTAAATAATACACGTTTTAATGTCTTAAATTATACGTCACATATAAGTAGTAAACTAGCTATTAAGAAATGTTAGTGGTCTTAAAGATTCATCTTGATAATAAACTCATGCACAAGTCATAGAAACTTATAAGGTTAAATATACAATACAAACTCTCTGTTATAACCACACAAGTTCATGCACGCATATCTCGTATTCAAATTAGAGGGACACACAGTAGAGCGCATGCCTACGCAGCGTTGATCATATTCGGCTCCCAAATAATACGAAAATCTGTCCGTATGTCCATCGTTATCAACGGACACGAACCATTTTTGGCTGATCAATGAGGAATGATATTTTACATAAGTCCTCCAAGGTTCGTCAAAATCCGATCATTTTTGACTGACTTATAAAGCAAAAATAGTTTGGAAAATTGGTCCCCATGTTAACAAATATGGATTTTTGTGACCTTGACTCTCCAAAAACGAATCACTTCTAAGTTAGGTCATAGTCCAAATGTATACCAACTTATATCCAAATCCATTCAGCCGTTTTCGAGAAATATTGCTGACAAACACACAGGGGTGAAAACATAGTCTCCTTCGGTGGCGGAGGTGATTAAAGTTTAAATTAGGCGTGTTAATTTAGGGCGGTAGTAGGAGACACCAGATTGTTCTGTCTGGAACAAAAAAGTCCGTTAGAATCAAAACTCTTCATAATAACTTGTCTATAGAAATATTTTCAATCTTTTCTTTATCAATTTCTAGTTAACAAAACTTAAAAAGTTCTGTTAATATTTTGTTTCAGTTCAATCATTTCAATTTTTTTTGCGAGATGCTTTTGATATATCAATTTTAAATACATTCCTTAAGCTAAAAAACTTTCTAGTTTTTGATACGTTTCTACGAAATCTCTAGTGTTTTTTATATTTTTACTGATGTCTAAGAATTTTACAGCGTTTTTATAGTTTTTAAGATATTATAGTTTAATGCATTTCTATTAGTGTTTAAGACATTTAAATTTTTAATATTTCTCATTTATGCTTACTTAATTTACCTAAGAACACCATAGACTAATCTCTTAAATGACGTGCTGGTGCCCTGACCAGGGACTTATTATTAAATAGTTTATTTTGAACATGTTTTACCCCCTGGTGACAGAGTGCTTTTTTGAGACCATCTATGGTGGAAAGAAGGAAGCTATGGTTCAAGTGAGGATATGACAAGGAGAAGTTCTCTCTTGAATAAATGGCGTTTCCTAAGTACATTGAGAGCTGTATGAACGTTCTTGACCCCCTCCTTGGGAATAAAAGGCTGTGAAATGGCAAGGGGGATCCCAGCTACTGCACCAGCATAACCTTTATTGGTTACCACCTACATGCAAGTGCATAGGGTGACAAGGAGGGGACATGATAGCAACAATCAGGATACCGAGACAATCAGTGACTAATCCAGGTATTAGCTAGATTTACTCGAGACTAAGGAGAGAGAAAAAGTACAGATAGTGGTTGATTTTCACTAGAAAGAGCCACAACATGGCTTCAGATGAAGCAGCTAACATCTCATATTTATTCTGTGGGTCTTTAAATCCTTGCCAGCTTCCAGGCTGGCGAGGCACTTGAAAATACTCTAAGACTACATCCGATGGCTAAGGTTGATGCAGAGCACAATTATAATGCATATCTTTGTGTGTTATGGTGCTCTGTTGCTCTCGCATTGAAACTGCATTCATCAAGATGCACATCTTTGGACATGAGGAAGGTTAGAAGGGCTGGTAGTGTCTTAGCTACATATTGGTAGAGATGTTAGCATCAGACTCCTGGAAGCACCATTGTTTCAAAATGATGTGGAATTTATCAGTAAACTTTGCTTCTGCAACAGGTAAACAGCAGTTCTGCATAAAAGTATCTAGTGCTAACAAGAATTAGCCCGAAAATAGTGGATTGCACATGTGTGTGTTGAGGTTGTTATAGTGCCACTCAAAATGCATGTGATGTTCTGTTGTGTGTTACAGATGCATTCTAGTTCATTGTCTCTGTCTGTTGCAGTGATAATGCTTACGAAGAAACGTTGTCTGTTCAGAAACAGGCTGCACAGGTTTTTATGGACATTTGTCTTGGTCATCAGTATCGTGACAAAAATGCATAAGAGATGCATGGCAGCTATGCGGGTGCACTATATCTAAAGAGATATTGCCAGCAATGAAAATGAGTAGATGTTGAAGGATAAGTACTAGCCTTAGTGTTTTGTCATCTTCAGTAGTTACTGTGAAGAAGAAAGAGGGAACTCTAGGTTCTACATGAACTTTTAGCACGTGAATGTAGTAACACATGGATGGCATTTCTTTACCATGAATGGATCCATTGGAAGGTGTTTATTAATTAAATACACAAGATATGGCTAGCGGCGAGTTAACCTTGATTATGAAAATAGACCTAATACTGCTTTGAGCATTCAGAAAAGACTGTATGAATTAAGTGTCTTGTTATTTAGCCTGTAAAATGTATTCGAGGAATGTAATGGGTGAGATATATCAGTTATGTGGATAATATTTTAGGTTTTGGTAGTGCATTTATTGGCTGCTGCTGACAACTTGAGAACTGTACTTCAGTATATTAAAAACGTATATCAGAAATAAAAATCTGGAAAGCTTGCACATAGTAGGCATGTATGGAGTATTTGCTAACGCTACTATCCTTGGAGTGTCCAAGGACTGACCATAGTCTTAGAACAAAGAGAAATTCAGCAGTATTCTAGGTTTTGCTTGGTACTATGTATTTTTGAAGTTTATCGGTTATTTCAGTGATGCATGATCTACTTGAATAATAAACAGGTGATGGCAGTAATGCTGGAAAAATACTAGAACTGCAAACAGTCCCTTTTTCCTTCCACAGTATTGGTACTAAGGACTTGATAGCACACGCTTCACACGTAACATTACATACTTCATTCAGTATCATACGTATAACAAACGTGCTCTAAATTCCATTGTCACTGGTATCAAACTGCAGGATGAAGGGACAATTTTGTTGAGGTTAAGTCAATACCAGTGCTTTAGGCACTGCAGTTCTTGTTCATACTTGTGTACATCGAAAGTGCAAATCAGTCGTAGTCAGTGTAGGCTAGTGTGTTTGATCCTGGGTATTTTGGCTACAAAACATCAATACAACATGATTCTGTTGCAAGATTAGAATTTTGTTATCTAAAAACATCAAAATTAGTAGTCAGAATGTATTTGAACACCAATGGATTATCTTGCCAACTGTTGAGATTGTGATTATTTGTTGAGTTTCCAAATTATAGATGCTTGGAGTGCAATAATGGAATTCAGCAAATCATGAGAAGTTGATGTGGACTATCAAAATATTTACAAAATACATATCATTCTGCCAGATTTGACCCGAGTTATTTTGATGTTTTCTGATTTAGTAGGTTTTCTGACCCCTGGGTGGCACTATGCTATCTTGAATTACTATGCCATGAGAGTAAAAGTAATTTTGGTATCATCCATGGTGTTTCTACTACATTGGACTGTGGGTGTGAGGATATAGTTTGTAGTTGACAACAGTCAATGTGATCTGGATGGTGAATTACGGAAAGAATTGTAATTTCTGTTCATTTTTGACTATGGTTACTTTTATCTGTGTAAGGTCATTCCAGATGGTGCTGTGCTGACTGAAGGCTGTACATGTATATTCCATCACAAGGGAAGAATAATGCTACTTCTGGTTGCCATAGTTATCGAATTTACCAGTTGAACAAGTCCATATAGTACTGCAAGTATTTATTGATTAATGTGTGACATTCTGATTGAAAAGTGTGCATGTTATTTCATACTTGTCTTATATTATATAACCAATTTGCGTATTATTATGTGCATTAACTTGAAATACAGTCTTAGGAAGTCTTTGGAAGGAGTGAAAAACTGGGCTTAAAATGCAAATATTATGGGATTGCTCCCCTCTGTCTTAAGTAATGTTTTTTTATTAGTTTTACTTTTACATCGACTTAGGCCATTCATACTAATGTTTATTTTATCATTCTGGAGGAAAAATTCACACCTGTCTTCTGTTCAATTGTTATGTATCGTGTATGGATCATACCCGAAATTACTTAACGTACTTTTGAAGAGTCTGGGCTTTCTAAGTTGACCACTTCTATTACAAACAGTATTAATTACACACACGCTCTACAGCTCCTACTGAAACATAAAGGTTCACCCTAATCTGTAACATGGAGTAGTCTTCAGTAGTCATGGAAGTCATGAGTGCATTCTCCACACTATAGTGGAAAGAATGTGACGGCCTGGAGTGTTATAGGCATTATGCTGGTATGGCACTATCTGATTACTTGGGCAGCAAACAATGACAGTGTAATCTATCAGTACACGATTGCACTTTTGTACAGTTAATTTTTAATACAAGGGATAAGTTAGCCAAAAGCCTGAAATTGGCATTATACTTCATACAATGGGATGAGCAAAACTGGAGGTGTGCACCCTCTTGAACAATGATAATTTGACGGAAAGTAGAGTGGTATCATGGTCAATGTAAAATATCCAGTAAAACATGCTGTAGAAGCAATACAAGTATGGGATGCATGTGAGCAAATGGTGTTGGAAAGTTACACAATACTGATGGCACCATGACTGCTGACAGATAAAAGCTTTTTAACCTTCATGTCATCCCCTCAAGAAAAAGGCTTGTTGGACAGGTATTCATCTTCCAACAAGAAAGTGATCCAAAGCATACAGCAAATGTGGTTAAACTATATCTGGGGAAAGTTTCTGATGGAACACTAACAACCATGGTTTGGTCTACAGAAAATCCTGGTATGACAATTATTAAGGCTATGTGGTTTTATACAGAAACTGAAAAACTCAAGAAATGACAAAACAGCTTGGCTGAGGAATGGATGGATACCTAAGGCACCACCAGCCACCATGATCCAGGATATCCACAGCACTATATTGGCCTATCTTGCCTCCACAAAAATCAAATCCACCAAGGGCTGTGCAATAGATTGAGACATGAACTCTGTGCCAGAGTTTGTAAATAGTTTTACAGTTTTCTTTCATTCATTCCTTAAGTTTTGTATTTGGAATAATCTATTTTGTATTTTACATAATCTCAGTCATCTATTTTAATGTTTTTTGATCTTATAGTCTTGTTCTAGTACCTCCTTATTGAAATGTGAATTAGTTTAGGTAATGTTTCTTTCTTGTTATTTAGATCTGTTTATTTTATTATTTTCCAGTTTACGTCATCTCCTTGCTTTAATCTTCATTATTATTTATTTTCTTGTTTAGAAGTGTGTTTCTCGCGATGAATTTAATCTGACTTCATTTTAAGTTTCAACTATTTTCATCTTCTTAATTTTTAGTTGAGTTTCTGCTTTATTTGCAAAACTTATGCTGCGTTTTACTTTTTATTTGTACAGTAGGTTAGTTTCATTAACAGTATTGTTATTATATTTATTATAAATAACTTTAATTATTTTTTTATTATTATTAAGATTATTTCACATTGTTAGCTTCGTTTATGGATTTAGTTCTAACTTAAATCTACTAAGCTGACCTCGCCAAGTATAACGGTGTGGAAGTTCTTACTAGGACATCAGCCTAAACAAGTGAAACTTTTACCACATAGCGGTAGTTCTTACTTGAAGTCCCCCAGTGGCACAGCGGTATGTCAGCGGACCTACAACGCTAGAAACCGGGTTTCGATACCCGTGGTGAGCAGAGCGCAGATAGCCCATTGTGTAGCTTTATGCTTCACTTCAAACAATCTTACTTGGATTCACAGTACTGCTGGTTACAGTACTTAATATATCTTTTATTTAGTATATTATATATATATATTTTGTGTCTATTATTACATTTCTATAATTATTCTGCACTCTTAACTTAGTATATGGATTTAAGACTAACCTAAGTCTCCAGGGCTGTCCAAATTTCGTAAAGTACTGTTGATTTTATGACCAAAAATATCATTAACTGCGAGAGTACCCAACTTATGAGCCACTGTTTTCTAATCAATCTGTGCTCATTACTGGAATATAGTTTTACTTCTGATCTATGTAGGTAGTTTGGGTTGGTCAGAAATAAATACCGATTAAAACGCTGACGAGTTTTATTTTATTTATTGTTTAAGAATTCTGCTTTGTTGTTACTTTGACTTTATGTGCTTGGATTCCATTTTATCTGTTTCTTTATTTGTGCGCAGATTTGATTAGCTCCTATGATTTTTTTCGTACTTTTACTTGTTTGCGCCTGTATTTTGTTTAGTTCAAATTATTTAAAATTTATTTTATACTATGCTTAGTTCTGCATTTAAATTATGTACAACTTTCGTTGATGATGTACTACTTCAATACTGCAATGCATTATAATTTGTAAAATGTGGATGATCAGTGACATTCGTAAACTACGACTGTGTGATGCGGCACTAGGACCTTGGTGTGACTTAACATCGTGATACAGACACAGTTTTGGTTTTCTTGTCAGGTGAAAACGTGGACTATCAAGTCTTTTAGAATGTAAAAGACTAAAAACCCTACTTCTTCAACAGCCAGTTAATAACAACCATAAAGAAGCTAGTCAGCATAATGTAAACCTCAGCATATACAGTAAAAGTTTTCTTTCTTGTTTTATACAAACGTTTGAGTCCTTTTCTTTATTGCTCATGTTCATTTTGTTATTTGCAATACATTTCCTTCGAATCTGTTTATTTCGCTGCTTACCTGTTGGTTCTAATTTTACCGCGAAATACCTCATATCTAATAACGTTGATCAACTTGAAACGTCCAGTGTTGTCACACATTATTTGGACTGTAAAGTTCAACATAAAATGCACTATTTATAATAATTAACAGCAATTTCATATGATCGTTTACCTATCATAAACAGCATTTTTGCGTTGTATAATGAGAATTATAAAAGTTCAATGAACTTTGGTTTACTTCCAAGAAGGTGTTATTCAACTCGCTAGTTGTCACCTGTCTATCACTGCTACTTTGCTTTGTTCTTTCGAAAACCCAAATTAGTTCTCAGATCGTTTATTTTCTTTAAGTTATTTTTTTTCTTAACATGTCAAGTGAAGATTGTGTGTCTTCCAAAATAAACTAATGGTTGGGGTGGGGAAGATGATGTCACTTTGTTAGATTGACTAAATGTTATTTACCTCTGAACTTTAAATATATCAAAAATTTAAGTTTGTACTTGAAATGTTTACCCTCAGTTTTAATCCTGTGCATTTGTCTTAACTGATTATAAGCTTCTACTAAGACATCTTCGTGTACGCAAGTGTTGAAAATCGTCGCACAAGGGATTGAAGAGAAGTCGGTGCTTCTGAATCTCGTTTTGTTATATCTACTTGAATTGACAGTAACTCAAAAGAGTATTTCAATCGCACGATAAGTTTTCTCCAATGATATTATTTTCCTATCCTTAACACTCCTCCATATGAAATTATTCAAAACGTTTTTTTTTTAAGTGAGTAATTTATGGTCGACTTACTCTGAAAATTTACTCAGATATAATGAAATAAATTACTAGCCCAATGGAAACCCCCTAATAAAGAAATAACTATATGGCTAATTTTGAATCGTTCTCAATTTTCCTGTTTTAATACTATTCAACATCAACTCCAAATTTAACTTTTCTTTCCAAAGCCAATTATTTTAGTTAAAGCAATTTAGCAATGTTAATATTCCCTTAGTAAAAGTCCTCCACTTGGTCAGCGATAAGTTTATGACCATACAACGGGTTCGACTCCCCTTAGCGGACAGAACGTAGATAACCAATTGTGTAGCTTTTCGCTAAAAACAAATCCTTTCTACAGAATATTTTATTTTTATTACTTTCGTCCAGAACTTCAAGCACAACACAGGAATATTGTCAAAATTGAGTAAAATGTTTGAGATTTATCTTTAACGTAAATATGTTTACCATTGCAAAGTTTTATTTTTAACTTTCACAGTCAAACGTCTCTTCATCGACCTGAATTACAAAATTTTCACATTCTACCATAATAATTCCTTCTTCATCTATAGGCAGTTTTTCTATTGTCTCTTCCATAATATTAAATCTATTTTACAATTCCATTAAGGATAATATTTTCTAGGCCTACATTTCGCTTTTTTATATGTATGAAAAAATATTCGGCGATTACTTGTTGAATAAGACCAGGTCTTGGCGCAGGTGGCTTGTTTTCTAAGCCAGTATTTAGAAAAAAGCTCGAAGACCGTTGAACTATTTAAATGCACTTTATAAAACTATCAATGGATTCCGATGCCATCGGATTTTAAATACGTTTTTCTAAATCATTATTCACCATACTTTCTATGGCGTCCATGACTTTGTTGGTTACAGGATTCTTAATAACATATAAATAACAAAAATAAACAGAATATTATTAATATTACTTTTAATCCCAATTACTGCTGTGGCTTTTCCGTGTATTTTACATAGAAAAATTAGTACCTTTATCCATTCTTTGTGAGTTTTTTACACTGTAATAAGAAATATTAATGAATATGATGCAACGTATGGATCCCATCAGTAATTACCGGTATAAAAACAAGTCGGCAGTTTGTGATTTAATTTCACTCATTCAGCAAAATGTGTGAATACAATATTATGATCCCGAAATTAATTTCAAACCTGGTGGTTCAGCGTAAAGTCTTAGGGCTTATAACGCTAGAAATCAGATTTCGATACCCATAGCGGGAAGAGCACAGATAGCCCATTGTGTATCTTTGTGCTTCACAACAAATAATTCAAAGTATTATAATCAATGTTGTTAATAGTACTCAAGTAATGTTATTATATAGAGGGCTAATAGTATTTTATAGGAACAATGTAGAATCAAAGGACACAAAATTTCGAAGAAAAATATCTTTCAATGCTCTCCATGGAAGCAGAAAAAAAACTCGAACAACAAATCGTTTGGGGCAGCAACGGCTCCAAATTCATATATCAATTCATTCTGGAGCAATTCCCTCATTTACAAAATGTCGCTGTGATTAGAAAAAAATAACATTCTGACCCACAAAGATATTGCGATGAAGATAGTTCTATCTTCCTGTGCCATTAACAAAATATTAAACAAGGAATTGAAGTTGGGCAAGTCCTCAGATGCAGTACCAATGGACTTTTGTAAGTTAAAATATGGTGTTGAAAGCTGTCATCCACAGGGAGGGTCCTTATTTGCAGAAGCTTGTTATAATGGACATTATAGTGTCGGAAACAATGCTTAATCATAACCATCAGAATTTGTCAAGATACAGGAAGTAGTTCCAAGGGCAGCACAGGAAATGGAAGCACATTTTAATAAAATGTGGTTAACCCCAATATGTTAACGGTTAACCTACCTTTGAAGAACTGCTTGTAGAGTGAACGTGTGATTTTTAGATTTTCATACAATTAATTAAGTTGTTTATGTTTGTTCACCCGTTCCTTTGGCTGCCTTTGTTGTTATTATAGACTATAAAGTTGAAAAAACTGGGTCATAACAGCCTATTTTATTATCAAAGACAACAAGAGAAAGTTTTGTTATTTGAAAACCTTAAGACAAAAATAGAAGTAATAAACTGAAGACAACATGGAAAGTCAATGGTTTGCTTTACTAAATGAAGAATTTATAATATGAAGATTAAATAAAAAAATACAATTTTTAGTTTTAGTAAACGTAGAAGCCATAACCTGAAGACAAAGCTTGAGAAAGATCAACTTCATTTTCCGTATATATTAAAGGGTTTGTTGTACAAGACAGCTTAATTTCAGATTTATATATATTTACACGTGCATGTGACTTAGTTCACTTCTATCTCTTGGGATGTCATTATATATGTATAATTACCCCACTAGTTTATTGTATAATATCAGTAAAGGTTACCTACAATAAGCAAGTTTTTGAAAACATGACCTGTATTCAAAGGATATTAATAACAGATTGGACTGTTTTTTCTTTGGTTTTTTTGTTGCTGTTTAAAAGCTTTGCAGAGAAAGTTTTTAAATGGCTATATTTTGCTGCAGAAATAAGAAATTACGATTTTATCCCACATTAAAAACATTTTTCCCATATTAACAGGCTTTAGACTGCTAGATTGCAGCTGACTTAAGGCTTCATTTAAAGGTCATAAGTTGATGTATAAGGAATTTTAATGAATGGTTTATGAGTATAGCATTTCGTTTTGGATAAAAAGCAGCGATAACAGTCCAACACTACCATAACAGGGGAACATTAAAATATTATTTTGACATTGATACGCAATCATAACTAATGTCGTATAGCAGATTAAGGGTAGAATAAAGATGAAGTCAAAACGCTCATCTAGATTTTCACAGACTTGCGTGAGCAAGCTACTGCACTTTAATGAAGTGTTTCTAATAATGCTTCTGCAAAGGCTAAACAGTAAGAAGTGTAAAATACACATATGAACAGTCAAAACTGAAGATGAGTTAACTGTCATAACCTGATTAGTAGATCACCAGGAAATTATATAACAAAGATAGTCCTGTAACTGAAAGGTACCATTCTCACTGAATTATAACACCAGCTCCAAAGAAATAGTTCCCAGTTCTTCTGGGAAACAAACACCTTCTAAAAAATAAGTAGCGCTTAAGATGTTATGTTTAGTCTTCTATTAAACTATATCCATACTAATTATTAACACATCTAATGCGAATTAAAAGCGAATTCTGTAAAACCCTATTCTGTTATCAAACGGGCTCGAACGTTAAAAAATACATGAATAAAACAGAAACATGATATGATGTTGGGATTTCCTTTTGCGATGTGCGTCTGATTATATCAGTTTCTTTTCAAACGATAATTTTTTTACGAATAACCAAAGTTCACAAGTCCAGTTGCTTTTTTTTTGTCACGTGAAATACTGGAATGATACTCGAATCATAAACCTGCTCTGATAGAAATTTCGTCCTCGTAACTCCGTCTAGGTTCTTTCACCTCGTGCTTCTAATCTGTCATATAATCAAATAGTTTATCTTCACGACGTGAGTAAAGAATGTGCAAGGATAAACAGATATTACAGAAAATAAAAATATTCCAACGTTTAAATACAACCGAAATACTGGAACACAGCTAAGACTCATGATAACCTCATGTGACCCCCTTTTTTTTCGCTTAAGTTCACATGTACATCACAATGGAATCTTAACGAAACGCCAAGTCACAGAGCAGAGTGAGTAGCCATTAATAAGATGCCTCTGAAAACCATTTTAACAGGCTTTATTATACCGGTATTGTGTAATTCTCAACTTTTAATTTTAAAACGCTTTACAGCATATAAATGTATATTACGCTATATAAGACATCAATGTATTACATACTAAAACCCTTTTTTTTTGTTTCAACTGATTTCATTTCACCCGAAAATAATGTTTTAAAAGCCTATATTTTCTGATATTTCAAAATAATACACAAATTATAAAATATTTCACAATAACTATTTGGAAGGTACAAATGTTTTTGGTGTTTTTAATAATAATCTATGATAAATTAGCAGATCTAAAAAGTTAAATAATCTATGAAAATTCAAGAACTTATGTATAAGTATAATTATGTTTAAGTATAATTATGTTATTCACACTAAATCCTGTCTTCTGAATTATTGAACGTTGCGAGTGTTCAAAAGACATGATAATAAGCACAGAGCTAATGCTCATAATTGTTATAAGGTTGGATATATTAATTTTTGTGACAGGTGTCTTATTCATAACGTTAATAAGTATGAATGTCAGTAAGGGCATGTCACGTAATAACTGGAAGTCACTCACTTTAGAATAAAGAATTTTGATTTTATGATTCATTACGAATTTAGAAGCAAAGAAACTCATACAATTCTAATGCTACATCACTGAATAACTCATATAAAGTCACGTGATCTCTGTTAAAGCACCACATTACACATCTGAGTGAGATGCTTGTTACTCGGATTTTTATAATGTGCGTTTCTCTATCTTGCAACTTTACACCATCAAGTAATTATGATCAAAGTTTAATAATTTTATGCATTTTTTTTTTTCTGTAAAACTTGTTAGAGTAAACTATTGGACGATACTCGTGAAAAACTGTATTTTCGTAGTAAACTATTGGATGATACTCGTAAAAAACTGTATTTTCGTTCCCTGAACTTCGGCCCGGCATTGCCAGGATGGTTAGTGCGCTCGACTCGCAATCTGTGGGTCGCGGGCTCGAATCCCTGTCACACCAAACATGCTCGACCTTTCAGCCGTGGGACGTTATAATGTGATGGACAATCCCACTATTCGTTGGTAAAAGAGTAGCCCAAGAGTTAACGGTGGGTGGTGATGACTAGCTGCCTTCCCTCTAGTTTTACACTGCTAAATTAGGGACGTCTAGCGCAGATAGCCCTCGTGCATATATATCCGATTGCGTAGCTTTGTACTTAACAACAAACAAATAATCTTACCTCTTAGTAGTATACCATAGTAAACTTGGATGTATTTGCCTATTTTATTTAAATAACTGTTGGAGTTTCATTAAAAAGAAAAGAAGAAAACGACAACTTTTAATCTCTGTCATGCACATTTAGTTTCTGTGTAAACTGTATGAGAACGAACAAGACACGTTGCTTATAGTTTAGCTAACGGAACATTTCATTTTTGAATACTTGGCAATATTGCAAGTTTTATATAAGTAAAAACATTTTTATATTGGAGTATATTTTGATTATCCCGAACCCAAGGCGACGTAATACACAAAATGTACTCTTAACTTGCGAACACCTTTTGTTCCTAACTACGGGTCCCCCGCTGGGACAGCGGTATGTCTCCGGGCTTACAATGCTAAAATCAGGGGTTCGATTCCCCTCGGTGGACACGGCAGCTCGCCGGATGTGCCTTTGCTATAAGAAAAACATACTCCTAATTATAGACATTGTATTTTCTCATCATTTTTGGCACTTGATCTAATACTCTAAATCTATTTTCAGTAGCAACGTAGGTCTTAACTTATAAGGCCATTAAATACTCTCAGTGAAGCAAATTATTTTAAATTCACTGTCGCTCTGCAAAACTTCAAGCCTGAACCAAGATGAGGTTCTTATTCAATAAAATGTTTGGGTATTTACCAATGTGCCATCATTACCTAAAAACAACCGTCGGTGCTGTTCATAAAAAATATATATACAAGTATTCAAAACTTGCCGTTAAGTTCTAAAACAGATTGTTGCGTTTTCTCAAAAACCTATCCTTTTATGTGTTTTTTTTTAACTTACCCCAATGATATGTAGCTGCATGCACACACACACACAAATCTAATTATATATACTGATGAGCTCTTACGTTAATGTAATACCGTTTTTAAATGCTATACGTATATATGTTTTACAATATAAGCATATGAGCAAGTGCGTGGTGTTCTTACTTCCATGATACAGCTCACATTAACTTTAAAAAAATCGTATCTGATGGAACTAAAACGATATAATACTGAAAACCTAACTGTCTGTGTCTAAACACAGAGATTTTGTAACATTTCAATAAAGGTTAAAGGTGCAATTTCTCTCTAACCAAAGATCAGCCTAGTCTGAATAAACAATAGCTGATGCATTTGTGCATATTTACTAAGCCCACAAAGGCTTTGTTAAATGATTTCTCAACTCTTGGAAACGCCAAAGATTAAAAAGTTAATGAATTTACAGTTTATAATTAGAAAACTGGTAAACGTATTAAAATAAAACATATATAAATAAATAATAAAATAATATAAAAATCCTACATTCTATATCTTTACCTCTTTGCACAAAATTCTGCAAATACTTTTACTCCCCGTATTGTTAGAATGTAATAAAAGGAAATATAATGTAACATTTCCATTTAAGAGAAAATTAATATCTAGAGACTAATTTAGTTTCTATCACATTTGTAAGAAAGAAGAAAAAAATATGCCAACTAACAGAAAATTTTGGGTTGTACATATATTTATAAGTCTAATACGAATAATTTATATATATAAATACCCTTGAACACCTTCAATACTAATGCATTTATTCGAATCGTAAGTTGGAAAATGTTGTAAAGCTATAAATATTGCGTTACAAGTAATGAGACAATTCGATTTGATTCGAATAAAAGACTATTTAAAGAGTGCAAGGGTGTTTTATTGTGTTATCCACGTAAAGTATTATCATTTTGTATCTATATTTATATGTATTTATAGGCATAGAGGGATATTTATGATTGAAAACTTTATTTCTCGCACTATTTTAATCCATCCAGCGTTGTTAACACTCAAGTTAGCTCAAAACATTCTGAATATATAATGGCTAGAGACGGCTTGAATGGGTAACGAAGAAAAACTTTAATATAAGTTTAACATAACAGCAAATGTACAACGTTTCGACAAGGTTTTGTCATCATCAGGTACCAATCCAGGGTATTTTATACGAGTTCATAGAACTACACGTAATTTAGCAGGAATACAGAGGAATCGTTATTAACTAAAGTAATGAAAACCTAATAAATACAATCTATCTTTACACCACAACTATATTTCATAGTCAATAAAACATTTAATGCACACACATATATATATATATATATAAGTGAAAGATAAAATCTTTATCATAAGTATGTTCAATATTCAAAAAAAAGCGGACCCCCCACTAAGGTGACTACGCATAGTATAAAATGCAAAATAGGTTATCTGAATAACAGAATCAACAATACTCCTTAGTCTGGAGAAGGGAAAACAGAGCCTACTCCACGTGACAAAGGTTGATCTGAACAATAGACAGCGTAGACATCACGTGACCTAGGATATCCGAAGAACTAAGAACACAGATCTTTATCTCGCATGAACAGGGTCACGTTAAAAACCAGCAATGTACATATCTCAAACGCACATTTTAAACACCAACTATAAAAACAGATGGTAGAATTAAAACTGACTGAAAACGCAAGAAATTATTCAGAAGATGAAGGTCAGGTTTCAAGAAAATGTTTTTAACTTCAACAGGTCACTTCATGAAAAGAAGGTTTATTTTTTTTGTCTGAAGAACAAAGAACATAAAACCGCATTAATATGAAAAATAAAATCATTTTTACGACAATGACTAGGTTATAGCTACAATATTTTCCGTTTTGCGCCCAGAATTTGTCTTTTATTTGCTTCCAAAAATCACCATAAACACACATTACATGTAAAGAATAATCTAAGTGATTCAGGGCTAAACTTTCATCATAATTACGGATTAATACCAAGTTTTGGGGCACACATGTAATGTATAACGTAAAAGAGTAAACGTTTGGTTCTAAACAAATACAATTTGGCCTTTCATACTGATTACATATTATTCACGTCTGATACATGCCTATTATTCTCAGTAACGACATGTTGAACAATTTACTGACAATGCACATGTTTCTGTAATAACGATGTCTTCATTAAAAGTGAACTAATAATACATTTTAGTACGTTTATATAAATATATATAGCTAAGAACTAACACAAATTGAATTATGTGAATTAAAAATAGTTTTAGTGAAGTTTCCAGTATTGTAGAAACCATTTTCTAAAACTGTCATACGAATTTAAAAAAAAATGTGTTTAATTTATTTTAAATAATATTTAATAAAGTGATCATCTACAAAATAAAAACTACCTATAATATAAAGACAGATATAGCTGACTGGACCAATTAGAGCCAGGAATGGCAAAGAGTAGGTTGTTAAATTCAAACTCAGACACACACACACACAAAACACAAGAACATCATATACTAATACAGATATAAGTATTTCATTAATGAGCAAACTTATAATGTAGAAGGTAGCATTTTCCGTTTCATCTCTCTCTCTCTCTCTCTTGTTCACCCATCATTTGTTGTGGTAGATGTCAGCCTCTACTGAAGATTGTCTTAAGGTTTAAATATAGAATTCTATCGTAGTCTAAGCAGCATTTTAATTAAGGCTTACTGTTTTTAAATATTCGTGCCTAGAAATTTAACACTAAATAAATTCTGAATTAAATAACATACAATGGCTTCCTTCAAAGTTAAGCCAGATTCTGGTTGCTATACAATCTAAATAAACCGTTACTAAACAAATATAATTACCCGCTTAACTTCTATGCAGTGTCACAAATACATTAATAAATTCTAAATAAGGTCAGTGAACTAATTTTAGAGTTCACATTGCTAGTACTTCTTATTGCTATAAACCATGAATAACTGATATTAGATCACGTCAGAAACTTCAGGACATATTATGCGGTAGTAAAACAGCAGCCACCATTATACACAAAAAAATCTGTTACAGTATGCTCATCACATTATTCTAAGTGAACACATAATTTTTACAATCACACTTCGGTCAGTAACGTTTTTCTACGATGGCTCCATTTGCTGCCACTGTTTTTGATAAGTCGCCAAAGAGTAATCTAACGATCCTGTAAATGGTTATATCTTACATGAAATATAGCAATTTTAAATTAGTATCATATGATATCAACATTATGTGTTTATAACAAAATGTCATATTTCTTTACCTTTTTCGCCGCTAGCAAGCGGACGGAGCTTCTTAGAGATGGCGGCAGTTGTGAAACGACTGTTGCTAAAACTACAGCCAACCTGACTGCGGGTCCTGGTGTAATGGCCCTGAAAAGGCAAAACCTTCGAGTAAGGCAGCGATCTGTATTAAAACGATGTTATTTCTGATTAGCTATTAATCTGGTTGAAGGAAATGAAACTGTCGGAAGGAAAATAAAGAAAAAAATGGTTTGTGTGTGCCAACTATGGTAGAAAAACTATATTGTCTGAGACTGAACAACAACGATTATAAAGTTCTATATGTTTTCCGTCGAAGGTCTGGTAACGGTTGTTGTTTATCTCAAAATGTCTGCGTGATCACACGAGAATGACGAGATTTCAACACTGACCAACGCGGTATAGAATTTGTTTCATCAAAAGCCAGCGCTAGGCAACAGCTACAAAGCTGTTTTCGCTTACAGCGTCATGGTACAGTTTGTGAGAGGTTACCATGGTGAATTGAGCTATGTGAGATGAGGATCGCTCAAACACTAACAACATCTCCCCACCTATTGCGACTCTTGTCGTTCGCCATTGCGCATACGAAGCACTGATTTATACACGGCCCCAAAACTTATCTGCCGCTTACAAATTAAACGCGAGTTTTAATTTCCTGTGACGCCGTGTTGTTTACACCTGTACTGCTTATGCGTGGGACTAACGATGGAATGCGAAAACCCTCCTTTTGCATCTACATACGGAATTGTAGTAGGGAAGAAAACTGAAAGTTATATAAAGCTTCTGTTCTTTTTTTTTTTTTTTGCAATATTCCTTGCAGTGAGCTGACAGAATTAAGTAACTGCTTTTAATACGTCAGAAAAAGTAAATTAATAAGAAAACTTCCAACACAGCTATTCTAAAATATCTGATCAATTTTTAACGAAATTAAGCCACATTTGCAAGAAACACATTACTTGATAACATCTGTCGTTACATACCGTATTATGCTGGTTATTTTGAGTACAAGCTCGTCTTCTGGGGGTAATGCCAATGTTTTCACCTTTCAAAATCGATTCCACGACTGCACAACAAGGAGAAAGAAAAATATCTATCAGTATCTAGTGAAGTTTCTAAATAACCGTAATACACTTGTCCATGTAATGTGTGTGTTTTTGTGTTATATTGATAACAGTAAGGATCTGTAACGAGAAATGACAGTTTTTATATCACCATAATAAATGATTTGAAACAAACATAAACAATTAGTAACAGAGAGAAGAGTAGTATGACAATATTTCATTACAATAAGCTAAAGTTGTTGAAATACGTCATAGCCTGCTATTTTCCACAAATCAGAGTGTTAGTTTTTGCACATAATCAGTCAGAGTCTAGTATATTTGCTACAAGGATTGAAGTTTTTCATGTTCCCAAATAATTGCAAAATATGTTTTGATAGACCCCAGGCCAATTGTAATCCTGATGTTTCCAAAGTAATAATACCTTAATATGTTCCCAATATTTATAAGTCAGATTTCCAAGTTTGTGCAGAAATACTAATAGAGTACTACAACCAATGTTAAATAAAGTTACATACATTCTTAATATATTAGGGTAGTACAATTAGTATTGATCTGAATTTTACAGATATTCAACTATTACTAAATCCACTATTAATTAAAATATTGTAGAACCTATTATGTATAGTTGTTTAACACAAGAAAAAGACAGTCAAGACAAATTCTCTCATCCTATTCATTGCAGCACCTTAACTGTATGTTTTTTAATTTACTAGTCTAGTTAATTTCAGTCAAAGAATAATTGTTGTTTCAGTTACCAAGCAATAATATCACAGTTAAAACTATGTTATGTGATTTGTTAAATCAGAAATATTTGCTAAAAATTATACATTGGTTTGTATAATATAATTATTGTCTTTTTTTCTAATTATATTGCAGTACAGTTAATACTGTAACAAATTTCAAACAAAGCACTTTCATTATATCTTTCTTGCTGTTGTTTTAAATGAAAATCCAGATCTTTTACTTGCATAAAAGATCTGGATTATCATTTAAAACAACATTATTTCCCTTATTTGCTAACTATTTCAAAGATTTATAATAAATAATACTTTTACACCTCAATATTTAACTGATAAATAAAAATCCTTACTTTTACCAGTACTCTTTACCTAAACTCGCAAGTAATTTCTTACCACCATCATTCATAACATTCGTTTTTTTTGTTGTTTTTTTTACAAATGACAAAAAAATTATGTTAATTTAAGTGATCTTAAACAGAAAATAATCAATCCTCACTTCCTTCACCAATCAGTTTGATTTGCACTAGACAAGGGTCTTCACTGTGCTCCTCTAATACAGTGTCATCTGTCAGGGTCAATTCCTGCAAGATCAAACAATGCTTCTCAATTATAATGAAGAAAGAGGACACTGACACCATTATTATACTCCGTATCCAACTGAAAGACTCTCAAATAACACAGAAAAATAGTTCAATTATACTTCAATATCAACAATAAAGAAACACTTACTAAAACAGGACTCCTACACGAACAACTACAACAAAGTAGGAACACTTCAGCAAAATAAAAATTGATTTGCCATTTTTAAAAAACAGAAGCTGCTTCGTCATAAATTGGTAAAAAAAAATGACTACACCATAACAACAATCTAGAGTATGTAAACACTTACTAAAATGCTATAAATCAATTGTTTGTCTGTAAACCAAAAAGGAACTTAGACTAATCTTGCACCAATATAAAACTATAATTTTTTTAACAAGACTTGCAATAATTAGTTCATAATACAAAACTTTCTATTCAGTCACACATAATTTGTTTAATAATGAAAAAAGTCGTCACACACTAGTGCAACGACCTAGTTCGTCCTATAGATAGGATATTCTAAGGACTTGGATCCCTTGGTACCAGAAGTCTGCGCCATCTTGGATTTCCGTTCGGCGCGGCAGAGATCTTACGAAGATTTTTTTTATCTTCAAATTCACTACATTCAATTCATGTATCTTACAGCGATTAAATTCAAAATACCGATCTTTTTTCTTTTTTGGTAGCGACGACGTAAGATTTTATTTCTAAAAAAGAAAGTCGAAACCTCAACAAAATACTGAAATTCCCATAATCGATTTCAAAGTGCGCATGCTCAGCTCTTCAACATGAGTCGTCTGCTAGCCGAAAATCGTCTGCTACTTCACTTTTCTAGTTATATGTTTGATTTCACTTTCATATGAAGTGGCACAAAACTCTTACAAATTTATATAGATGTTCAAGATTTATTTTCTTTTTCACCATTAAGTAGTTGGTCCGTTGTATAATACGGAATGATGAATTCAACAAAATGTCATACTATTATTCACAAACCTAAATTAACTTAGGCTACTGTATGGTGAAATAACTCAAAAACCCCATAGATATTATAATCACTTCACCACCATAAGAAGCCTAATGCTGACCCAAGCTGTGTTGATGAGCCTTGAATAGGCAAAACTGCAGACCACAACAGAAGATACTACCAATCAAGGAACCATTTGGCCTCTAAGTCACAAACTCTCTTTTCAATTTCACTTCTGATGAAAAAAAAAGAACAGAAATCTATAACACACACACATATATATAATTATTAAACAATTGGTCCGTCGTATAGTCATGAATTTGACTAAATGTCATAGCATTATCCACACACCTAAATTAATTTAGGTTACTGTATAGTGAAGTAAAAAGGATTCAAAACCCCATAGATATCTTTCAAGTTTGATTTAATATTTTAAGCCTAAAGTTATATTTCGTAGGACTGTTAGGTGTATTTAAGTTTGTTGTTGTGAGTAACGATATGGGCTTAGTACTAGCAGTTTTAGTGTGGTTTGTTTTAAATTTCGCGCAAAGCTATACGAGGGCTATCTGCGCTAGCCTTTTCTAATTTAGCAGGGATAGACTAGAGGGAAGGCAGCTACTCAACACCACCCACCACTAACTCTTTTACCAAAGAGTAGTGGGACTGACCGAACTTTATAACGCCCTCATGTTTGAAAGGGCATGTTCGGTGTGACGGGGACGCAAGGAATACTTTGCTGAGTTAGGAAAAGTTTAGTTTAAAACACTGGCTTAAGTGAAATATTTTTTAGTCACAGTAGCTGGTACTGTGGTAGCTATTTCAAATTAAATCTAGATATAAATTATGTACATGAAATTTAAAACTTTACTAAACCTAAGTGAGTAGAAAATCTTTCACGTAATATAAACATGTAAGGTTTGCCATATCTTGTTGGTCATTAAGAAATAACTAATGTAAAAAAAAAACTGTCGAATCTGATATTAAAACATGAAGAACAATACCTATTTCATATCCAGAGATAAAAGAAGCGTCTTAAGTGTAACCTAAAATAGGCTTAATATTAACGTTAGTCAAATTAGCTTATTGTGGTGTCACCTAACAGGTAACATTATGAAATAAACCTTAAGCTATAAATTAAATATTTACTTTTTTACAAAACAGTAAGCATTTTAGGCCTATTAAAAATTAGGTCTAACTTTAGTATTTATTTGTCATCTTCTAAGCGGTATATGCCTAGTTAGACTTATCTAGTGATAATGTAGGCCTACAGGCTAGATAAACCTAAATTATCACAGTGAGACTGATATCGATTATAATTCAAATGACGTCATATTTATTTATTTTTTCAAATCACAACTAAGCATTTTACATCACTGAAAATTGCTTATTTATTTTATGTAACAATTTTTATTAGACTGCCCAAGTCCAAAAATTGGTTGGCATGGAAAAACTATCCTGATTTTATAAGTTTGTTTCTAATTAAATATGTGCAAACTATTTATATAGAACACACTCTTTTTTAAAGAAGCGAAAGATGGGGACAGAATAAACATTTTTGCATATTAGTGCGATAGTCTCTAGCCCACATATGTAAACAAAGTTATTATAAATTTTCGTACAAGAAAATAACACAATGAGAATTTATAATTTGTCGCAGTTTATGAAACGTAAATATTGGGATTCAAGAGACAATATATAAAGCTCAAATTATGATTATTGCACCAAAATTAAATGCAAATTTGTTTTAGAATGCCAGATTTTAGTGTATTAAAAAGTCCGTAAACTTACCGATGACCCATGACCCACCAAGAGAAAATTTAAGAGAGAAAAAAAGTTGTGACAAGCTCAATTTAAGAGTAAATACTTATTTCTGAATTTAAACAAAATAACTCATTTTTTTCAATCACACTCCATATTAAACTATACTGGTTAAAACTGAAACCAATTCTATAAAAATAACTGTTATTAATACGCATTATCATCTCCTTTTCGATCTTAAGAGCCATGTTTTTTATATACAATACTGCAATAAATAAAGGTAGACACAAAAGATAAATCAAAATATCAACAACATAACGTCACTGTGAATTGGTAAACTGTATTTCATTAGGACAGTTGCTTGCTTACCGCTTTTGTATCTACTGGAAATTAATCAATTTACAGTTTTTAATATTGTCACACTGTAAATTTTTTATAGGTTTCACGATCATGCCATGATTATATTAGGTAAAAAAAATACAGTTATAATCACACTTTTTAGTTATGTTGGGATATCGCAATTAAAAGAAATAACAAAACTTTTTTTCTCAATTTTTGTGAATATCTTATGTGACTTTTCTAATACTAATTAGACAAGAACGTCATATTTGATTGAGAGAAAGAGCGAAATTTCTCATGAGTCAAAATCTATTTTTGTAGCGAGAATATTCATTACTTCCTTTTACCCAAACGGTTATTTCAACAATAATCAAATTTAGGACAAACGTTTGATACAAGCAATTATTATCTCATGAAAGGAAAATGCTCAATACAAAGGTCTCACACACTCAAATCATTGTCCCATGACTTTTTCAGTTATAAACAATGTAATCACAAGGACCTTGAAGTGCAATAAAAAATTCGTTCTAGTACTAATAATTTCCCCAAATCATGTAACAGGAAAAAAATTATGAATTACTTAAATCTATTCATCAAGCAATTGATAGATTCATATTCATTGATAACTCAAAATTAATCTTTAAAAAATTAGAAAGATGCAAAAACTGTTTTTATAAAGATCTCATGATCGATGCAGGATTCCACTACAATGAAACGTATTTTAAGTACTGTAGTACTAGATAGTAGGGATCGACAAGGATTCCACATAATTCACGCGGCGAAAAACCACCCTATCGAATTCCTAAGCGAAAAACAGACCTTTCAAAGTATTGGTTACGATATATTATGCGCATGTATACTAAAAATACGCTAAAAAGGTCGCGAACATTTCCGGTATAACAATTCAAAAATTTCTAAGACAGCAACTTCTTCGTTTACTTCCTACTTACCTGATTACATCAGCAGGGCTAGCGCCTAGACGGCTCTGACTATCGCTACAAGATTTCTCCAGCTTATTTGACTGGTCTGTGGGTATCCGCTTTTGATATTCCGATAAAAATTTATATATATATACAAAAATAATATAAATGGTAAGCATATCAAGCACGTACTTAAATATCTTTTCAACACTATTCAACCCAATGGATGGCGCTACATATCGATGGATAGACACGCGACAGTTTCTAAAGGTAAAGTTATATACCTTATTCAGGTATAACGTAAAAAGTAAACAAACAAGAGTATTAAAAATTATGAATTTTAAAACGAAGTAGGGATCCTGCTACAAAAAGTAATGAAACAAGCATTAAAACCACAATCACAAATTCATAAAATTTAATCCCTACTTTGGCAGCTTTTATAAACTACACGATAATAGCTAGTGTATTTGCCAAATATTATCGTTGATGAGCCATTATATCAACTAGAAATTGTAGCTTAGAGCTTTGTCTCTGAGTGAAACCAAGAATGCAACACAATCAACCTGTTTAAAGTCCATGAAATAATTTAAATAGATTAACTAGATAGATTAACTTAAACTTTTCCCTTCACTGGGGACGGGTACTTTTGCTTGTAGCATGATAATATGACATACGTCCAAATAAATAAATCTCCACCTAATTCTAACAGAAATTAAATATAATACATTGTTATAGGCTTTTTTTAATTCAAACGTTTGTATTGTCTTTTCATTTCATGTGATGAGCGCGTGGATTACTGACTAGAACTTTTTGAAAACAGTGTTAATTTCTTCGACGAGATTGTTGAGAAGTTTATTTAAAATTTAGACTAATTTGAGGATGAGAAGGCTAAAAATCACAAAGCATGACTAAAGGTCTCTTCACACCTGACGCTATGCGACAAACATTTATAAGAAGCAATGCGAGAAAATATTAGATCATATACATTTGATAAAAATCTTTCACATCCCACACAAAACAACAGACAATATCTTGTCTGTCGAGGGCGATTACACTAAAGCGATGCGAAAAAAAAACAGAATTGAATTATATTTTTGCAGTTTTTCGAGCGAAAACTTAGCATCAATCAAAAGATTGATCCAATGCATCGGGGCCACATGGTTGAATCAGAATCATAAATGCAAATGTAAGAAAAATTTACACTTGAAGTACAAAAATACCCATCATTTTATAACAAAAGTCATCGCAACTATAAAAACACCGAGCTAAAAAAAAATTATATGAGAGTCTATTTCAAAGAAAGTGTATTTGCCTATTATGTCCGATATAACTATAACTACCTACACTCATATGGAAAAAATTTTCCTCTTTTGTGTCATCCATTTTCAAGTTACGTTAGCATACATTGTCAAGTATCTGGCAGTTTTCCAAACTTTCACATATCAAATGAATCGCCACTGGTATCAATAGTAATTTTTCTGAAAAAAATATCGTATTTGCCTGGGTAAAATCGCGTCGCGTCTAGCGCAAGATATAACACTATAATATAAGGCGACCTCTTAGTAACTATTACGCAAGCTACATGAGGATGGGGAAGGTAACCTAAGTGCAAGAAAACTTCATTTTTATGATTTGATTACGCTGACAATAAAAAATTTGCTACTGGAGTAAACTCAAGCGATTCAAGGTAATTTGGTTGTGCTGATTTCAAAAATGTAGTCGGAATTTGTCCATCACCTCTAGATTTTGAGTTATTGTAATATATCAAGATTTTATCAGCACTATGTGAAATATCATGAAAATTTAATATAACAAACAGGGAACTAAACACACTCTTCTTCAAATCTCAACTTTGATGACACATATATATAGGACAAACATGAAACAAAGAATTTTTATCTTCTACCTTGTGTCTTTGATGTCAATATCACATGAATTAAAAGCATGAAAAGAGGTAATTCTATTCCATATTTTAACCCTGCATTTAATAATTCAAACTAACTTAATGTAACCTAATAATGCTTATATGTCCTGTAGTTCCATCACTTATACGTTACCAAAGTCGTAAAGATCAACTAACTGCTCCTGTCAGTAGTGTAGTAGTAGTAGTGCAGCATAAAAATTAATTATTTAATAATGCATCTAAATAACAATCCCTTTTGTCATTAACTGGTTGTGAAAGACTATGTTCTAAAAACTGTATATGTGATTTTGAACAAATAACCTCAATGTTGCCTTTGTGAATCAGCGAAATCAAAAATTACAATTTTTTTTCCTAAAATTTACATAGTTAACTGAATATTGATGTCATGAATTAAAGTTTTATTTTTATTCCTAGATATTTGTATGATATTTTTTACATGGAGACTAAGAACTACACAACTCTTTGTTTCATAACATTTATACCTTAATTTATATACAAAATTTACAACCTATTATGTTTGTCAAAGTTATTTCGACTACAGTGTATTTAACAAAATAAGCAACAATATAAGTTTTAATGACCTAAAAAACTGAATACTTTTACTATTTTTATAAGCTATTTATCTTATTAACATTATTCTTCTGGCCCTCACAGTTACAGCAGTCTACATGTAAAGTCTCAGTATTTCATAGTTATTATGTGATAAATAGAATAACGGCTTATCAAAAATAGTTTTGCATGACAATAATAATAAAAAGTTGGAAATATATTTTTTAAAAATCACCAGACGGAATAAATCTCTTATTTCTGACACTGTACCCTTTTGTTTTATTAAATATCTATGGGATATAGAATAGCTTTCTACCAGTAGCTCCAGCCTTGGGTTTCTGAGGTTGAAACAATATGTGTTTTAAGTATTTTCATAAATATAGGGATGAATCAAAATTTTTGATTCTGTTGTGGATTTTAGTTGAGCTTGGATCAGCAAACAAAAGAAATATAGTTAACTCTTATAATAGTGACGTTTATGTAACAATTAAAAAACCCATAACTATTACTATCATTAGTAAGGAGTGTATCACAAGTGGTTGACAATAACATTCAATATGGAAGATGTGTCTGAAGTAGGATATACCAGACTAAGGAATTATTAATCCTGTAGGAACTTGGATGTGCTCGTTAAGGCTGCGATGGGTGACAATACAATAATAATGGCAGATTTAATCAGTGTTACAGCAGTTTGTTGGCACGGTACTGTTAATACACACTGATAAAAAATAAAGGTTTTATGTAAAATTTTAAAGAGCATAATCGCGCAGTTTCTAACATTACACACTATATTCAGTGCCTACTTCTTTCCCCTTCCCAAACTTCCTGCCCGCGGACAACCGTACACTGCTAACGAAGTGTCATCACAGTATTAATGACTACAATGTTGTTGTAATGGTTTTCAAACGAGGCCCAAAACTCGAGCGCTTTCGAATAGTTCACTATTCTTCTTGGTTAATCGGAGTTTTCTACTTTATTCTCTTAAGTTTAGTAATTACTAATTTATTTACTTGTTAATTGTTGTAAACTACAGTATTAAGAACTACAATGTTATTAGTTACTCGGAGCTCAAGTTTAGTAATTACTAATTCATTTGCTTGTTAATTGTTGTAAACTACAGTATTAAGAACTACAATGTTATTAGTTACTCGAAGCTCAAGTTTAGTAATTACTAATTTATTTACTTGTTAATTGTTGTAAACTACAGTATTAAGAACTACAATGTTATTAGTTACTCGGAGCTTAAGTTTAGTAATTACTAATTTATTTGCTTGTTAATTGTTGCAAAGTGTATTTTGCTAGGTGACCTACTTGATTGTTATTGTTGTACGAGACAATGACCGCTGTGTACCACTGCGTTGTTCCTTCTGTTCGATACACTTGCACTCTGTAACCTACCAGTACAGACGGGGTAGTAAGTAGAATTCGTTGACCGTCCTGAAACTCCGTCCACTGGCGAATAGCCTTGCGAACTTCTGGATAATTACGGCTAGCCTGGAGAGTGTCCCAGTCCTTTGGCTAAAGAGCAAGGCCAAATGTACGAAAATTCTAATTATTCGAGCAAGAATCGTAGAAATTATTGTATTCTATTCGCCACCATTCACTCTATACAAAGTCTACATATACAAACCAAATGCACTGAATTAATTACCTATATTAAGAATGTCCCTATTGTTATTATTATTCGGTGAAACTGCGGTATTACTAAAGTTATTGGTTTATACATATTCTGAACAGTACCATAAAGTAGTACTTCTAGAGCGAGCCTTAGCCTCATCGAGCCCACGAATACCTCATCACCTTACCACAACACGAACCGTAACCGATATACTAATAATAATATTACCAACTTACCACAGAAATGCTTAGACAACGTTCACTTCCAATAATTGAGCTAATGTTTTACTGTAGGAATAATAATATTACTTTGTGTACAGCATAAAAATTATCTGACGAACTTTAAACGTCTAAGTACAGCACTGATACTGTACGAAATATCTCATGACAGTACAGCGCCATATACATCACATTTTGTCATTAATCTTAAGTCTTAACAAACAAATAATACTATCAGCTGTATCATACCAACTTTGCCACAAACTGACGACATCGACCGACCGTTCATTAACATCAACTTTATCGTCACACGTTTTAACAACAACGTACTGACTTATCAATCATAGTTTCAAATATATAACACCAAATCACTAAGCACGGTAGTGCTTAATATGTAGGAATGGGCCAAGAGAAAAATTGGCTGCGCATTCAATCTATTACTCTACGATGCTTACAAATAGCTGCTAGAGTTCAGTTGCCATTATTGAGTGTTTCACAGCTCGTGAGACTCCCAATATCATTAAAAAGTGTTACTAAAGTGGAGAACTGGGAACTAGCTGACGAGACAAAGTGTTCATCTTTCTTTTTTCTTTTCCCACGTTAATCTAAAAACGTGTGAAATCTTCGCAATGGGTTTAGTACGACAGAAAAGTATTTTAAGAGCGATTGGGAACAGGCTATCACTAGTATAAGCTAAAAAACATAATTCTAGCTTAAACGATGTTATCATTACCCCTTGAAGTTAGCTTTCTAACAGAAAGCTGGTGTTTCTTTAAAAAGCTTAAGTACAGGGCGAAACAGGAATTACCAACGAATAATATATGAACATTGGATGACTGTAACATATAGAATAATCAACGCTTTGTACACTACACAATCGGTGTCTTTAATTAAGGAAGCCAACCCCTATATTATGTATGAAGTGAAGGAGTAAAAAAAATCAATACACATATTAAATTTTATTGCATACATTCAGAGAATACACTAACTTTCATTTTGAGGAAAAAGCATCACAAAACAAGTAATAAAAACATTTTCTAAATGTAAAGTTACATATGGATGACAGTGCCAAACATAATCTAAACAGTAATATAGGGATGACACAGCTATAAATGTTTATATGTTCTTTCCTTATTACAGGTTCTCAACATTAAGTCCCAAGAAGTCAAGATTATGACCAGTGAAGATTAATTATCTATTGTAGCCAATTGTATGGTATATCAATACCTGAGGCTATTCTACAAGTGCAAGTTAAGTTCCAAGAAGTCAAGATTATGACCAGTGGTGATTAATTATCTATTGTAGCCAATTGTATGGTATATCAATACCTGAGGCTATTCTACAAGTGCAAGTTAA
>NW_013666938.1:138377-149007 GCF_000517525.1 Limulus polyphemus
CAGTGGTGATTAATATTCTATTGTAGCCAATTGTATGGTATATCAATATTTGAGGCCATTCTACAAGTGCAAGTTAAGTTCCAAGAAGTCAAGATTATGATCAATGGTGATTAATAATCTATTGTAGCCAATTGTATGGTATATCAATATTTGAGGCTATTCTACAAGTGCAAGTTAAGTCCCAAGAAGTCAAGATTATGATCAGTGAAGATTAATAATCTATTGTAGCCAATTGTATGGTATATCGATATCTGAGGCCATTCCACAAGTGCAATGAAGAAACTGATAAAACTAATATGATATTAACAATATATATTACCACTGAATTATAAGAATATAACAAATGTTAACTTATCACCCTACTTCAATGAAATTGTTTTTTTTGAAAGGAGGAAACAAGTAATAATTTTTACTTTTTTTTTTGCAGAAATTAAGTATGATGTAGAGATAGCGATGATATATTTCTTCACTTAGCCTAACAATTTAACCACATTGAACGTCGTAAAAGGCACATTTTTCAGGCCCCCCAGTGGCACAACGGTATGTCTGCGGACTTACAACGCTGGAATCCGGGTTTCGATACCCGTGGTGGGCAGAGCACAGATAGCCCATTGTGTAGCTTTGTGCTTAATTACAAAACAAACAAACAAACATTTTTCAGTAGCATTTTTCGTGACACTGTGGGAAAGAAGTTTAAAATATACGCACGCACACACAGAAGATGTTTCATAGAAAATAATTTATCTAATATTTTACTGTAAAAATTACCAAAGTAAAACTAGTTTGATTGAAACATAAATCCCACTTTTCTTTATTTCAAGACATTTTATTCTGTTTTTAAAATTTTACTCTAATGCTTAATACAGTGAATACTTTCCCATCAACTTCTGATGGTGTACCGATTGTTTGTTTTAGAGCAAAACCACATTAGGCTATCTGCTGTGTCCACCGCGAATCGAACCACGATTTTAGCGTTGTAAGTCCGTAGACTTATCGCTTTCCTATCGGGGGACCCAGTTTATTTCCAAATCGTACTAACTAAACAAAATTAACCATTTTCTTCTTCCGTTTAACAACGTCCCTTTTCAGTTGCTTTTTGCTTTATTTCCATGACAGTCCCAAAACCCCATGAAATTCACCAGTAACCGATAGGACATGTATATGATGACTTAAATCCTTGACGCTGTCAGTTCTGCACTGAACTTCTACACCGGACAGCACGTGAAAGAGAAGCATGCTACTCTTTACAGATCTTGTACACAGTGTTTGTTTTCACAGGGATGTCAAAATAACAAATGCAGTACAGTGAAATAATTTTAAGACAGAGTAAAGCAATTTTCATGTTTCTTTCTTTCTTTTTCTTTTCTTTTTTTGGAGAAATGCGTTAAATATAACCGATATGTATTTAACGTATTGTTCGTAATCAACCCTTAGTAACTGATTCTACAACCATTACGTCAAGCATACCCGAACTGTATTTACTCGATATTATAGCTGACTCTACAACCAATAAGTCGAGCATACCCGATCTGTATTTTACTCGATATTATAGCTGATTCTACAACCAATAAGTTGAGTATACCAGAACTGTATTTTACTATAACTGATTCTGGAACCAACATGTTCGTAATCAACCCTTAGTAACTGATTCTACAACCATTACGTCAAGCATACCCGAACTGTATTTACTCGATATTATAGCTGACTCTACAACCAATAAGTCGAGCATACCCGATCTGTATTTTACTCGATATTATAGCTGACTCTACAACCAATAAGTCGAGCATACCCGATCTGTATTTTACTCGATATTATAGCTGATTCTACAACCAATAAGTTGAGTATACCAGAACTGTATTTTACTATAACTGATTCTGAAACCAACATGTTAGGTTTAATGTGTCTGTATTTTACTCGATAATCGTAGCCAGATCTTCGTAATTGATTTTGACATCAAACACATTACTATAACAGATATTCATTCTACTTGACGTTCATACACACTTCCATTGCAAAAGAATTTGATCAAAGCAAATGTATAAAGGATTTCATGACCCCCTCTCACCCCCATGTCTCGCTTAATCCAGACAGGAGAAGCAAATTCAGTAATAGCAGTGAGGTACTAGAACGGCTGAAAGTAACTGATCGTCAAACGTCTGGTCACAGACCTTGGCTGATATGGAAGAAATCGTCTTTGAACGCATAAAAAGAGCGCAGATAAAAGTTCAACTTCATAGACTCTCCCCCCCCCCCCCCATCTGTCACATGCTGGATCAGCAAAAACGTGCGTAGTTCAATGTCACTACTAGACGAGTATCAAGGTCAAGCAAAAGCTCCAAACTTCTGGTTAAAGACCTCGGATAACAGAAGTAGCCGGTTAAAAGATACATTAAAAACAACTTTAGATTCTTTATCACAAGTTGAATTGGCAGAAAACGTCGTTACTGTAAAAGAGTATCGACGTCTAGCATTTCGCACTATTATTTTCGTGCATCAAAATAAAGTTTTAAGCGTAAACTTTTTTTCTCAGTACTTAGGAGTATTAGCAACATTACACAGAGCGACAGGTAAATAGGATCGAAAAGATTCTTAAAATACAAAGCCGAGTGTCGCTGTGGCGCCAAGTTTGAAGCTACGATGAAACGTTTTAAATCAACCAAACAGTATCAAAGTAGAATAACCATTCCTCCAATCGAATGAAGCTTTGGAGTAATTTTAAAATTTAACACAATAGCACTGGCAAAAAAAAAATAAACAAATCAAGTAGACAATTCACAACCAAGGTCAAATATTTTCTACACGCGAAAGCAATTCATTTACAACGTCCATCAGATCCGCCCTCCGGTGGACTAACTCATGCATAGGTTACCCCAACCTTCTACAACAATAATGGAAGGTGGGGTTCCATGATATATTAGTCACCATGCGCATGACCCAATTCTGCCAAGCAGAGCCTTACAGCAGTTTTCTCTTATCACCAGGTGTTTCCACCTGCCCAGCTCTGCCCATTGTTATGTATGTGCCTACCTTTTGTAGAGAAAATAGCATCCCCATATAGCTAACGATTTCTCTCTTGTAACAGATTACTGTACATTTTTTGAATCATGTCTACTTTGTTAATGTCAAACACACTGCATTTGAACCATCTTGATACCATTAATAATTATTACATTAACATTATACATTGACTTTTTTTCTGAAACAGTCCACAAACACAAGTTTCCGGGCAAAAGCTAAGGCTTCTTCTTCTTATGCTACAACTTTTCCTAATTAACCAAAATTCAATGAGCTTTCATCTCTAAAATGTGTGATTGTATGTCAGATGTTTCTTAAACACCAGAATGAATTCTATGTAAAACATTTTCACTAAAAAAAAAAACGTCACACTTTCTCAATCTACGAAAGTAAATAATAAAATCACGCAAGAAAGTCAAGATAACGACATCTAGAAAGAATATGATGAATATCACCTAGAAAAAACTAAACAATTACCATCTAGTATGATCTAAACAGCCCCTAAGCCTATTACAAGTCGGACAACAACAGCTAATAAGAACGAGACAACACCATTAACGGAAACATTTTGGATGGAAAACAAATAGACACTACTCAACACGAGTAATAGCTAGAGAGAATAAGCCGGGCAACAATTTAAAGAAATTAGACATACACACATATATCATCGAACGAAATAAATTGTACAGCCAGAAAAATACAGCCTAATAAAAAAATCAAGTGTACTGGGAAAAATTGGATCAAGGGAATCAGAAAACCACAACAAGACAGGTGAGTCTTTGATACTGAGTGTTCCAAAGAGAACAAAACCTTCCTTCAATAAAGTGAATGTTTACAGAAGTCAAAAATGTTCACAAAGCACAAAATTATGAAGTTTGAACTTAAATAACAATAGTAATACGCATTATTTTTGTCTAACGATAATACCATAACAGCATCAACTAGTGAAAACTATACAAACACCAACTAGTGAGAAACAAAATAAAATCTAGTAGGACTCGAAAATAACACATAGTAGGAATCAGTTAAGTACCATTTGGTGAGAACCAAAGAGAAAAAAAAACACTTAATGGGAGCTAGATAAGCACAACCTGGTGAAAACCAAATATGCACCATATGGAAGAGCCCTACAATGGAAAAGCTAAAGAGGCACAGATTTCATGAGCCAGACAAAGACACATTCTACATACTAAGTTGACAAACTTCTCGTTAAGAAGTATTACTACGTTGTATTAGTAAAAGTGTCACAAATTCATGATCAGAAAACACTATGTGAAAGGAGCATGAATTACAAAGTGCAACTACAGCATGATAAAATACGAAAATACAAAGACCCTGTGAAGGTCGTTTGGCATCCGCGCTGACATCACGTTTGTTTGTAAGTTCACATTTTATCTAATAGAAATCAACCACTATCACTTAATTAGACATGCATGAGTCGTTAAAAATAAACTGAAAACCTATCAGCACCATGAACATCGAAGAAAATTAACTGTAACTAAAAACCACGGATAGAAACTCTTATGAAAACGATAAGAACCAAAGCAGCAGCACTTATTTCAAAAAACAATTAGAAGAGCACTTTAAGGAACTAAACAAGCACTAGAGAGAAATATCTAAGCAAGCACCACAACCTAAAAGGTGCCAGGAAAAAAAGTTTTAGATACGCGCGCACATGCTCATAACGACGGCCAAAAACAAGTTTTTTACTGGCTATAAGGTTTTATCGATCGTCATTTTGGATATCAAATTTTTATTTTAATAAGATTAGCCCGTGCAATACCTGTTTATTACAAAGAGTTCTATGAATTTTGGTTAAAAGACGCGTGCTAAAGGGTAACTTATAAAAGGGCTACTGTTTTATTATTACTATTAAGTATCTAAATATATAAAAAAAGATGTTTTAATATCCACGAGAGCGGCGCTGCAACACGCATTCATGAAAAACTGAAATGAAGGCATGCGTCGATTAAAATTTTTACCTACGTTATTCATATAAATTGAACCTATACAGTATCCAACACAGATTTGTAAAGGTGGTCTATTGCATATTTAGGTCAGCTAATCAAAACGTGCGTCTGCTTAACGTCAACTAGAAAGCTGGATTTTTAGAGAATTAGACTGGTGAGTTATATTTACTTAAACAAACAGAGCCTCATGAAGAAGTTTTATCGTTAGGCACAGCCAGATACACAAATTGTCACTATTTTTTGTGTGTTTCCTTTGGATTGTATCAAATAACTTCTCCGCTGTTTGTGTATCTCTAGCAGCAATCTTTATACAAATTAGTTTTTATTTTCATTACGTTGGATACATGCTTACTAACTGTGGTTCCAAGCCAATCTATGTTCTTAGTTTTCCATGGCCACGAAAAATTCTTTGTATTTATATTTTTATATTTATGGCAAAGCTACTAAGGCTATTTGTGGCTGTCTCTAATTTTGAACAACTGATCAAAGCAGCCACTCAACAACACCATACCACACACCATCTAAGCTAAGTGATTAACTGTCACTCTTATAACAAACCCCCAGCTTAAAGTGCAGGAAATATTTTATGATATCGCATGGATTCGAACCCGGGCTCAGCAGATCCGTATTCCGCACCCGGATACAGATCAGCACTTAATTCTTTCAGACATTTTGAACTGCACGTTTTTTTCGTTGGCTAATGTGTTTAAATGATTTTTGGGTTTATTTTTTAAATGATAAAATCATGATGGGAATTTCAAACAAAAGACCAGAATGTTGATATACCAATAACACTTGGTTATTACGTTATAAACCAATAATGTACTTTAACTACCTAAAGGAATCGCTTTAATCTTCCAATTTACAAAATTTTTATTTTTTTTACTACTAAAATTTCTTTTCCTCCTAATTGTTTAAACGTCTTAAAGTAATTATTATTGGCTTCTGTTTAAAGCAAGCTACTTAGGTAAATCACAACTAAAACTCAATCGTTAATATGTATAGCAAATTAAATTTACTGTTCTTGCTTTTAACATTTGAATGTGTTGTTTCATAAGCTGTTAGATATTTTCGACGGCATTAGTTTAAAAGAAGGAAAAAAAATTCACAAAACTGGCCAATTACAAGCAGTTTCAGTACTCATACAGTTTCTAGGGCTCTGATATAGATACTTTGAACCAGAATATGCACCAGTAGATAAGTCAAAGGTGTCGTGTGTGCGTGTTGTTGTTACTTAAATGTGTAAAATTTTTTGAATTATTAATAACAGTCAACTTTATCACGAGGAACATTTGACGATTATCAAAGGCGATTCGCAGTTTTATAAAGACACCAAAGCGTGATTTTTATAACAAAGTCTAGGCCTATTAGTTTCTAACGCTATGTCACCTTTCCTCATTTACGCCGTAACTTTTAAACAACACACAACGTTGATCAAATGTTCAACAATTAGATTAACCATTAACAATACTATATCTGGAATTTTGATTCCATTTTCCTTCCTCATAAAGTAACCTATGTTAATTTAGGTATGTGAATAATGTTATGATATTTTGTCGAATTAATTATTCTTTAACATATTTATACAATAATTAACAGTATTTTTCAACTATTCAACAACGTCAGCTCACCTGATAATCCTTTAGCTTGGAGTAGTCGACGAAGTCGAGGTCTTTATCTACCAGGTACTCAATAGGTTTATACTTGTACCTCAGTACTCCTGCCTTGTCAACAAGGGCTTGGTAACTCTACAAAAGTTACAAATAAAATGGTAAAATCAACTACACACCTTAAAATAAACCCAGACCCAACTTTAAAAAACGTTAACATTACAATTGAATAAACAGTAAACTTTTAAACGTTACCAGAAAATATGGCATGATATCTTCCAAACATTATCAGAACCCATTAAGCCTATCAAATCTTACAGGAAGATAACCCGTCATAACTATTAGATGTCATCAAAATATAATACAACATGCCTAATAGATATTACACGATAATAGTCGGTGTATTTGTAAATATTATCGATGATGAGCCATTATATCTACCAGGAATTGCCACGTGACAATACATTATATCACGAACAGTAAAGTCTGTCCGAGCGTTCATCTGTCTCCCGTTTGAAAACCTGCGCACATAGGCAAAGCTTAACATTCACTTTTAAAATGACGGGAGAACAGGCATGAATAATGTTGATGCCAAATTTTGTTTTGCAAGCAGGATATTGTACATTAAGCTGTTAGGAATTAATCACACTATCATTTACATTTCAAAATGTGACGTAACTTAAAGAATAAAAATGTAGATTTATCGAATATTATAGTGGAGCGGCTCTTAACGTGACCGAAATGTTCAACAATTACTTTTAGCGGTGGACGGTATAAGTAGCTTAGAGCTTTGGCTGTCAGTGAAACCAAGAGTGCAACACAATTAACCTTTTTAACGTCCATGAAATATTTTAAACTTTCTTTCACTGGGGACGGGTACTTTTACTTGTATTATCATAAAGCTAACCCACTTTATTTACCAAGTACTATCTAATTATCGCAACATCTACAACACGAATCCTCACAAATTATATACAATATGCGTCAATAATACCGGTTAGCTTTACTTGAAAAGTATCATATCTACCACTCATAACCCGTTATATCATATTGTTTGTTTGTTTTACAGCAAGGCCAAATTGGGTTATCTGCTCTGTCCAACGCGGGAAATCGAATTCCGGATTTTATCGTTGTAAGTCCTTAAACTTACCGCTATTCAACTGGGGGACTTGCATCATATAGAATTCACTTTAAAATAATCATATTCACCAGATGCTACCTAAAAATAGTCTATTGTACCAATGTTAGAATATATCCAAATCAATCCAACTGGCATTCCTGTATGCTAATTCAGAATATAAACAACGAACTCTATTGATCAGAGATTAAGTTAACGAACTATATTGATCTGATCTTAAGTAATGATAACATAATCAACCCACGATAAACTATCTGCAGGAAAGCTGCCGGATATGTCAGACATTACCTGAAAGAAAGTCAACAATACTTTTCTGAATGATATCTATTCAACACTACCAGAAGTTCACCAACCATTACTATCAGGTTTACCGGAAGACAGCATTTTTAATTATAACAGATCTTGCATAAATGTATACAAGTATCATCTTGGAATCTGAAACCACACTTAACCGTTAATATTTACACGACTTCACTATTTGTGTTCTGAAACATAAAAACATAGTGTTAAATGTAGGTTAATAAAATAAGACATTAATTGTTCAGTATTTGCATATTATATCTCTTTCAAGCTTACAACATTGTTATGATTCAAACACAATACTCAGTCGGTCATACAGCTTCAATTTCCTCTGGAACATATTCATACAAATATAACGAAATTTGTTTTCGATTATCAGTTGGTAAAACATACACATATTTATCCGGCGCCAAATGGCATCAAATACTGCGTTACACATGATAGTATAATAACAGAAGAAAAAAAAAAAAAGGATATGCTATTTGCCACCAAATATTCTTACTGGCACGTGTGTTACAGAATCCTGACATAAAGGACGATTGAAACAGCAGTTTCAACAGACTTCGATAGGAGTGACAGCTCAAGGTCACTCACTAATTTGTGTCTGTGCTTTATGGTATAGTTTCGGGCTCTTATAGAAAACAATAAGTTAGTGACAGTTAATTAAATTAAAGTATAGACTTTATATATCAGATGTAAGAAAGGTATAGTATTGATCTTCACATGATTTAAAGCGTTTCAGAAAAGTATAGTCAATGACGGTTGGCGTAAATTATCGTTTTTAACTTGTTTTAAAGCTTATAATGTAATATACAAATATTAGGAAAAAAATTAGAGGTAAATAAAAAAGCTACGTAGGGACTTTATTCTCCATGTAAAGTCCTTAGCGGAGACAGCTTGGTATGCTAAATGATCATTAGCCAGTTGATGTAAAGTCCTTAGCGGAGACAGCTTAGTATGCTAAGTGATCATTAGCCAGTTGAAGTGATATGTACACTTCTATCCTTATCTTGTTTGGTTCCTTTTCTCAACTTCAGTAGCCAGCTCTACATAGTTTTTTTACTTAGCGATATTCTTTTTTTTTTCCTAATACTTGTTTACTTCTTTATAAGACGGCGTATGATGTGGGTTACTAGGTTATAAAGTGTACTCTAAAGCTTTATAACTTTTCCATATAATAATAATACAATAAGTTGTCAAAGATCACGAAGACTGTTTTGTTCTATCAAATGACACAATATTATAGTTACTGCTAGAACTAGGTAGGCGCTAGGCTTATTGAAGAAAGATGATGATGAACGAAAATAAGAAATCTCGGTTTTGTTTATTGGCCGGATTTCGAGTTTGTGATGCTCTGGATAGCTGAAAAGCGGTATATACACCGGAGACAGAACGACTATATCAGGTAGTTCTTCATATTTAGCTTCTGATGAACAGTATGAGTATAGATGTTTTTTTAATCCCTCACTTCATAAATAATATAGGGATTAGCTCCATAAAGACAACGATTGTGTAGTGTACAAAGGATTGAGTATTCTACACGCTACAGTCACCTAATGTTCTTCTATTACAGGCTGGTAATTCCTGTTTCACCCTGTACTTAAGCTTTTTAAAGGAACACCAGATTTCTCTAAGAAAGCTAACTTCAAGGTGTAATAACATCGTTTACACTAGAAGTATGTTTTTCTTTCTTCTTTTTTTTAATTTTGCATAGAATAATACCAAAATAGGTAATCAAAAATCGTGAAGACCGTTTTGCTCCATCAAATAATGATAAAATTATAGTTCCTGCTAGAACTAGCTAGGCGCCAACCCTGTTGAAGAAAGATGATGATGAACGAAAATAAGAAATTTCGGTTTTAGCTATTCGCCGGTTTTCGATTTAGGGACGCCCTGGATAGCTGAAAAGCAGCATATACACCGGAGATATAGCGACTATGCCAGGCAGCTCTTCGTATCTAGCTTCTGGTGATCTGTAGAGAAGTAAATTCCCATAACTTTTGTATTGCTTTAATACAGGCGTCCGTGCTATCTTAATAGAGAAAGTGCTACGGCACTCTCTCATAATTACGTGTTTTAAAGCGTGTTAAGAAAAGTAGTTAATAATTTTAATATAACCGCGTTTGTTTTAAATCGTGTAAGAAAACTATAGTTAGGAATTGTTAATATAAATATCATTACCGTCTATGTGTTTTAAAGAGTTTAAGAAAATTGTTTGTTGACGCTGATATACTTTGGTTATAAACTTTACCATATTCCAGAGTGATGATACCGTTTTCACTTTTAAAACATCATATTTATATCAGCAGTCACCAACAAACAATTTTCTTAAACTTTTTTGTTATAATCGTGTTCACTTTTTTACGTGTTTTAAAGTGAGGAAGAAATGTGTTACCGGTTTTTGTAATATCATAAATTGTATGATTAAAAACAAACAATTGGGAGTTTTCCCATTATTATGTTTGTGTTTTCTAGAAGGTCTCGAGTATATATTCTATGGTTTTGCATAAAACCTTGGATTCTTGATTAATCACGTGTGCGAAAAACGCATATTTCGTTGTTTTCAGTACTCACGCGGCCCGGCATGGGGTTAGGGC
>NW_013666938.1:150007-162294 GCF_000517525.1 Limulus polyphemus
CAAAAACAAACAAACAGTACTCACGTACAAATAAAGCTGCTTCCATTTTGCCACGATGTTTATCATAGTGTAATAGCGTGTGTAAACCAAGTAACATTTGGTGCAACTGTACGGTCAGAATCTGTTATGATAAATGTGGTCTATTTCGCGTAGCAGCGTAAATAAACAAGGTGGCTTTGTTCATTTTTTGGTATAACTGTAGTGCTACATGTTATACAAAGAAAGTTTGATTTATAAATTTCAGTATCGCTCTGATTTGTTTTGTTTTTAATTTCGCGCAAAGCTACACGAGGGCTATCTGCGCTAGCCGTCCCTAATTTAGCAGTGTAAGACTAGAGGGAAAGCAGCTAGTCATCACCACCCACCGCCAACTCTTGGGCTACTCTTTTAACAACGAATAGTGAGATTGACCGTCACATTATAACGCCCCCACGGCTGTAAGGGCGAGCATGTTTGGTGTGACGGGGAGTATCGCTCTGATCTTTAGTACAAAAAGCATTGGCCCAGCGATATTGAATGATACCACTAAATGTATATATAGGAAAATCGTGATTGTTTAGCTCTTAACATTTACTGATATAAGTACGAATTTGTTTAATAATTCATTATCATTTTTTTGGTAGTAAACACTAAGTTGAACTCATTTTATAAAAACAGCTATCTATACTTCATAAGATACGCGAACATATTAGTCAAAAACAATTACTGTTTTGCATCTAAAGCATATGTCATAATCATCCAAACGTAACTACTGGTCATTGTAATTATAAGTACTGGTCATTGTAATTTTAAGTTGCAATAACATTAGTTGAATAATATTCAACTCTGTTTAATCAATGTGCAACATTGTGAAAGTATTTACTGCTTACTTAAACACACCAATGTGTGTGTGTGTGTATTAATTTTTAAACTAACAGTTCACTGTGCGGAGCTTTGTCGTTGTGCGCGACCTGGGAGGGTCAGGTTCACTTCGGACCTCTTCCTCCCTCCTTTACTATTGTTTATGAACTTCAAAATGCTATGTGATAATTTAAGAAATATGTGAACACTAGTATAAAACACTGATTTTACTTCTCTCTCTCTCTCTTTTCAGGGCCGTGTCCATAAATAGACTATCTATAGTGTTTAGTGCTATTTCTCTTCTTTCGATCGTACACACTCCCAAACAGTTCCATAGCAAAAAGTAACTTTTTCACTTGAAATAATTATCAATCACGTATTGCACATATAACAACCCTTTTAAACACACATGTGATACTTAATTCTAAGCGATATGTTAATGTCTAGCATAGGTGGTCTTTTTCTTATAGTAAATATTAAGTTGGGAGAGGTATTTAGGGCATCGTCATCATCGTGTATGTATGATAAAGGGATCTATTGTGGTTAATGAATCGTTTTTATCAAAGTAATGGAACGAGCAATCTACTGTCCTTAATTGGTTTAATGTTTGGGTATTTATGCAAAAAATATTTATTTGTTATTCTTGGTACCCTGGAGCCTGTAGTGATTATTCTGCTCTGTATGGTCTGTAGTTTCTTTATATGTATAGAGGTAGGTACTGCATTAGTGCTGGCAGGACAGGCATATTCCATTACCGGTCTAATGTTTCTATGTGTGTGTGTGTTTTTTCTTATAGCAAAGCCACATCGGGCTATCTGCTATGTTCAGCGAGGGCAATCAACCCTGATTTTAGCGTTTTAAATCCGAAGACTTTACCGCTGTCCCACAGGGGGACATTATTGTTTGTAAATTTTGATTATGTTTTCTGGTGTGGCTCCTGTGTTTTTACCTGTTAATATCTTGACGTAGTTTCCTCGTTGTCATGCCTTATTTCTGATTTGAGTGATATGATTATTCTATGTTAATTTTTAATCGTAAGTTATGTCAAGACATTTTACTGATGTGACAACATTTAGAAGAGTTTAGTTTAAGTATATTTTGGGAAGATTTCTTAGTGTTTTAATCGATTTTGAAATAAGAACAAAGTTTGTTTTAGGAACGTTTAATTTTATCCTGTGTTTTAAACAGTATTTAACAATTTGATTCAGAACAGGCTGTAAATTTGTAGCTGCAATGGTAGGAGTTGAAGAGCTCTTCCAAATCGCCACATAGTGTAAACTGTGATATTAAACTAAAATATGCATCATTTAATGGCATGTCGCTTACGTACATGATAAAAAAGGTAGGGCTAATTACCCCTTCCTGAGGATCAACTGCCTCGGGAGTAAAATACTCCAAGTAGGTACATTCTACGTTTACTCTGTATTTTCTATTTTCTAAAAAGTTATATTAAACAACCAGCGAATAACACCTGTTGGTAATTCTCATTGTTTTAATTTGTATCTTAGTCCATACAGCGTAGAATGCTTTCTCTATGTCAAGAAAGCAGGCGATAATGCATTTCTCATGATTAAAACTATCTATTATAGTTTCAGTTGACCTAACCAAATTATCTGAAACCATTTTGAACTTCGGGGGATTTTGACGTGATCTCCAGAAAATTTGAGATCCTATTGCTAATAATTCTTTCTAAAATTTTGCCTACACAGCTAGTCAGACTGATTGGTCGGTAACTTCCTGGTTTATTCGCCGGCTTTCCTTCTTTTAGAAACATAAGAACGTTTGCCTGGTTTCAAGAGACTGGGATGAAACTAGTTTAGAAATAAATTAAACAATGATATTAAAAATAGTCAAACAGTTCTTGAGTATCTTTTTAAGGAGAATGGCTTGTATTCCAGCTTCACCTGGAACTTTATTTTTGGTGTCTTATAGATTTAATTACTTCTGTTTTTGTTACTGTCTATGTTATCTTACTTTGTTGTTGTTACTGGGAGTTTTGGTGTGTGTGTATATGTTTATCTTGTTCAATATACTCGTTTACTGTATTAAAATAGTGTGTATCCATGTCTAAGTTTTTATGTATTTTAAAGGTTTGCCTCAGTTGTTTTTTAAAAGTTTTGCTTTTTGTTCATTTGTGATTTGTTTTTGTGATTTAAGGTCGGACATTATTTAGTAGTGTTTTGATTATTTGTAAATCGTTAAGTTTGATCATTGCGTTGTGCTTCTGTAGAGCTTCAGATTACTGGGATATAAGTATATTACCAATAGTCGATAATATATGTACGTTTTGAAATCTAACACACAAATCACAATTAAAGAATTTCTGCTGATGCTACACAATCACCACAAGAAAAAAATGTAGGAATAGCCTAGTGATACAACGAGATCTCTAAACATAAATGTTATACATTTGAGCAGCTTTGAGACAAACTTAAAAGAATAGTCATGCCCATGTGCCAGTCAAATTTGGTCATTTTCTTACAAGCAATATTACAGTTTGTTTGTTTTTTGAATTTCGTGCAAAGCACCACCAGGGCTATCTGCGCTAGTCGTCCCTAATTTAGCAGTGTAAGACTAGAGGGAACGAATAGTGGGGATTGACTGTCACATTATAATGCGCCCACGGCTAAAAGGGCGAGCATGTCTGGTGGGACGGGGATTCGAACCCGCGACCTTCAGATTGCGAGAATGCCCTAACCACTTGGCCCAATATTACAGACCGATCATTTTCCATTTATTTATTAACAGGTACAATGTTTTATTGTTAGGAAGATGGCATTTTGGATAGATCTAAAGCAACCAAAAATGTTTTTTTTTTGTCTTTAAATAAAATATACTTGTATAACATCTGTATTATCATGTGTGAGAAACACCAATAATAGCACACAAAACGTTGCGATCAGGATAAATAAACACATACATTTATTTATATCAGGTAAAATCATTAACTCTCCAATCCTCTCCTGGACGATTGGGAGGTAATGATAATGTTGTAAGTTATATCTTTAATATTGTACTTTTTGTTTGTTAACTAAAGGGAGCTGGGGGGGGTGGGTCATAATGATGACGTTTAGGTAGGCCTAGAAATTTATCAGATTTGACATCAAGTTTTCTAGTACATTCTAAGATATATTATAAATAGGGGATCGAAGAATATAGATAAGAGAGATGTTTCAAGACAGAGTTAAGTCAATTAATACGTTTTCCTGAAGTATTTGGATCTATGTCTGTTATTACGATTCTTAAATTGAAATATCGTTGCCCCCCAAGTTAATGATGCCCATTAAGCTAATTTTAAATTATTTTTAGATTTGGCCTCATTATATGTCTTCCCAATTTCAGAACAGCTAGAGCCCGGACTGTACCCTAAACGAGTAACTTGATTTTACGTTAATCCGAGTATTACTGGAGATGTTTGCACATAATTTATAACGTAGGTCAACATTTTATGGCAGCATACCAATGTTCAAGCTTGTAAAAACGTTAAAGAAATAAATAAATTGATTTGTTACAATTTCGTGGTCTAGACGGCGAATTATTTTCACCAGTTCATTTGGAAGAATCCGTCAACGACACAACAATAACAATTCTAAGGTGGATTCTGACAAGTTAATTGTTCTCAAAAAATTTCTGTTTATTTTTACCAGAAATAAATAGAACTTATCAGTTATTCGTAACCCGACAGAAAACTTTTTAGGTATATTAGACAAGGAATGGGATGATAAACAAAGCTCCTTTCGTAAGCAAATTGAAATTTCTTGTAGGATTCCAAATTCATAACAAAACCGTCGCCTGCTGTAAATACACTCTTTGCGAAGGGCATGCTGGCAAACAAGCACGTGACTGCTTGGTTTCCTTCATAAATCGATTGTACGTTTTAGAGAGAGAGAGAGAATAAAAAAAAAGTTATCTCCGCTAGCAACAACACTGTCTTACACCATGGATCAATAAGAACGGCAGTAATGGCAAGACTCAAGCAGAAGGCTAGATATTTCGTCATTCCTCAGAGGTTGACAGCAATGTTGCTCGCATCAATGAAGAGAGGAAATATTAACTCTGTACCTTGATAATAAAGATGAAAAAGAAATTATACCCACTGGTAAACGTATGTTAAAAATTCTGGCACGAAATCCTTCACTTCATTTTGCTACAGTTAATGAGTACAAATTATCTGATGCATTACAAATTGAACCACATGACAAATATAAACTCTTCCACTGATTAGCACCCAGATCGAAAGAAACTAAAACATTCAAAAACTCTATGTTGATATATTACGATTTAAAACTATCACTTACCTTTCATGTCAATCAATCAAATATACTAAAGCTGTTACAATGTTCAGCACAGTGTGACATATTTGGCACATTATACAACAGTGTTAATAATTAGTAAAACATAGCTAGATTTACAATAGAAACTATAATAGCACATCTTTTGGTAAAACAAGGAAAAAATCGTCTTCAATGATTAGATGTCTGAAAGAAACATTAAAAATAAGCACTGTCTACCTATACAAGTTAAATAAAAATGAAATACAGTAAAACATAACTGGTCTACTAGGTAAATCACTAAAACAACTTCAACAAAATTATTTTCTTGAAACAAAAATCAAGGGTTTTGATCAATAAACATAAATAAATAAAGTAAAACGGTGATAAGTCAATGTTCATGGAAATAAGATGCATCATAAACAAGTACAAGTATCCAGAACAACAAAATCAAATCCTTGGCTTATTAAAAGGTATTCCAACATCAAAAGTAGAATAGTGCTCTATTAAAAGGTATTCCAACATCAAAAGTAGAATAGTGCTCTATTAAAAAGTATCCACCACATCAACTGTAGAACTGTGCTTTATTAAAGAGTATGTACTACATTAACAGTAGAACTGTGCTCTATTAAAGAGTATGCACCACGTCAACAGTAGTAGAACTGTGCTCTATTAAAGAGTATGCACCACATCAACAGCAGTAGAAATGTGGTCTATTAAGAAGTATGCACCACATCAACAGCAGTAGAACTGTGCTCTATTAAAGAGTATGTATCACATCAACAGTAGAACTGTGCTTTATTAAAGAGTATGCACCACGTCAACAGCAGTAGAACTGTGCTCTATTAAAGAGTATGTACCACATCAACAGTAGAACTCTGCTCTATTAAAGAGTATGTACCACATCAACAGTAGAACTGTGCTTTATTAAAGAGTATGTACCACATCAACAGCAGTAGAAATGTGCTCTATTAAAGAGTATGTATCACATCAACAGTAGAACTGTGCTTTATTAAAGAGTATGTACCACGTCAACAGCAGTAGAACTGTGCTCTATTAAAGAGTATGTACCACATCAACAGTAGAACTGTGCTTTATTAAAGAGTATGTACCACGTCAACAGTAGTAGAACTGTGCTTTATTAAAGAGTATGTACCACGTCAACAGTAGTAGAACTGTGCTCTAGTAAAGAGTATGCACCACATCAACAGCAGTAGAAATGTGGTCTATTAAAAAGTATGCACCACATCAACAGCAGTAGAACTGTGCTCTATTAAAGAGTATGTACCACATCAACAGTAGAACTGTGCTTTATTAAAAAGTATGTACCACATCAACAGTAGAACTGTGCTCTATTAAAAAGTATGTACCACATCAACAGTAGAACTGTGCTCTATTAAAGAGTATGTACCACATCAACAGTAGAACTGTGCTCTATTAAAGAGTATGTACCACATCAACAGTAGAACTGTGCTCTATTAAAGAGTATGTACCACATTAACAGCAGTATAACTGTGCTCTATTAAAAAGTATGCACCACATCAACAGCAGTAGAAATGTGGTCTATTAAAAAGTATGTACCACATCAACGGCAGAACTGTGGTCTATTAAAGAAATCCACAATAACAAAAATAAAGCAGTAACTATGTAAAAACTGCAAAGCACTGTGTTTCTAAAACAGTAACCACTATAACCATATGTTATTTTGTATTCTAACAAAAAAGTACCTACAATATCTATTGGACAAGCATCCACAGCAGAGTAACACGCAAAACTTAATTACACATCTAATACAGTTTTAAACATGATTGTATTTCAAAGTGAATCTGATCACTCACTTTACTCTAAATTGTTTATATATTTGTAATATTTTATTAAGTATTTACAGTAACAACTGTTAATAGAGGTCGATCTTGTAGATATCCAAAGCAACATCAATACAAAAAGTCGTTACACATCACGTACACAAAACAATATTTTAAAAGTTGGACTATTACGTACCTGCAAAACATTAAAGTAAAAATGTATCTATTAGAAATAACAAAAGCCGGTCTATTAAGTAACAATTAAACAAAATCGAAGTATTATTAGAGTAAGTGTATACGCCATCAACATGTGTGCAATCACCGGAGCTTCAACATCCTGGTTCACCTTTATTGTACTCCTACAGAACTGGTACCGCTACCAAGTCTGTAACCTTGAAACGGAGCTACGCGCTGCTCTAAGGCCCACTTGTCACAGCTTAGGACGCTCTGACTTATCTGAACAACCAGCTAGCTATACGTCTACTAGAAAAAAAAATCACCAGTGCTTGAGAACTTTCAAACACACCTACCATACAACCCGTCCGCGCTGTCTGTGTTTATATTGGATTATACAAAGGGAATACATTTAAAAATGAGAGAGAGAGAGAGAGAAACCCTAAGCGAATGTAATCTGCGTACAGGAGAAATATTACGCCAGTAGCGGTTACTACAATGGTATTTTTATACTTCATAAGAAGCTAAAAAGTTGGGACCATATCCTTTTACCATGATTTTCAGTTAAATTTAATAATAATTAATCCCACGTTTTCATTTCTTTGCATAATAAACATAGTCTGCCTCTGATTTAGAATCATATCTTCTAAAAACGATAAGTAATCTTGTGATCGAAGTAGAAGCTTCAAGTTCAAGCATGGTAGTATCAGTGTTATCCTTCCTAAATGCAATCACTCTGAAATGATAATATTTTTCTTCAAGACACAACTAGATCAAAATAACACGCTCTTCTGTTCTACGCAAAGTCAGTAACTAGAATGATCATTTTCTCTTCTGAAAGCAGTCATTCTCAAGTATGAGTGTTGTTCATAACTACGTCCAAACGCCACAATCTTCAGTATTAGAAGTAGCTGATTCCCCCACGTGATAGTGTAATGTTTTAGGCACAGTTTTTAACAAGAAAGTTTACAACAAAACATAAATCAACCACTAAGTAAGTAACAAAAAACATGTACAACAAACTGTAGTGTTTAAATCAGCAAATGTAAACAACGAAAATAAAGCCAATGATGAAAATGTTAAACTCAGTTTACAAAAAAAAGAGACGAAGGAAATGTTTTAGATACACTTCTCAGCCCCCTCCTCTAACAAACAAAAACGTCACACTACCAGGGGGCATCCAACAGTTTGGGAACAAAAAACAAAACACTCGCTCTTCTGTAACAGATAAAGGTGATCATATAAAGTGCTAACCACGAAAATTAGATCAGTTCTTTCTAATGTAAACAGAGAGATAAAAGAACACAAATAGTTTGAGCTATATAAGCACTCTGGGTTACAGATTTTGCCTTTTCTTTTCTCTGTGGCTACATAATATACCTTACTAAATGCACAGGTATGCACCCAATAAAGGTAAAATAAGACTAATTTGAAAAAGGCAGAAACTAAAGACAGATCACTATTATACTTTTTGTAAAACCAGGAAATGATTGAAGAGGTATGGAGAAATATACAGACTATTAACAACAAGAAGTCTTCCATTGTAGAAACAATATATTCCAATAATGCAGTATGTTAGAGACATATTAACAAAAGCAAGTCTTCCATTATAACAACCGATTCCAAAATGCAGTATTATTGTAGACACTCTGTTATATACTAAACTGTGGTTTTTCTTAATATGTAATTTTAAGACTATATTTATGCAAGTTTGATATGAGTTCTATACAGAGTAATCAAAACCAATAATGAGACTAGTGATAAATGTTACATCAGCTGAATTATTATATAGTCTTGAGAATACATGTTAGTAAGTTAGTGACAAGCACCTATAAAGATATGTTGTGTTAAAATTAAACACATAGTTAAACAGTTTTGAATAAATACATCATAAATCTTTCTTTTACATTATTATGTTAAACCCACTGTTTTAGAAAATTACTATCATTGGTTGTTAAATCAAAGTTAGGCCTTGTCACTAGAAATAATGAAAATCACATATATATTTATATCCTTAGAATGGAAAACTGCAAAAAAAACAACAATATCAAAAAATGATTGGGCTACTCTTCATTGTTAAAAACATTCTGGAACTTGATTCCAAAAATAACTTAGTGAAGAGTTCCAAAAGCTGTGTTTGCCAAAATATTCCAAGAACATCAGCTGGCTCAATTTTAGTTGTGCACATGAGCACATTGTCATACTAAACAAACCAACAATATGAAAACAACAGCTGTTCTATTATTTTAAGAAACAGTCTCATACAGAGCAAATGTTATATGCATTCAGTATTTCTAAACATGCAGCTAGTGTTGCACCTTGTAATTAAAATATTCCTAAATATCTAATACACTTCATATTATGTACATTCAAAATTACTGTTGGATGATAAACAATCAACTATGCAAATTTTACTCATAGCATTGCAACCTAAAATCATCATACAAGCTTTGTAGGATATCTGTTGTGTCCATGAATCCATGTCTACTCCATCCCTAATACAAAGTTATTGTTGTGCTCCAGACCTAGTAAAAGCTAAACAAGCTACCTTGTGCCCCACAATCTTCATATCAACTATACAAGCTACCTATTGAACCACGCATCCTAAAATATAGTATAAACAAAACATGGTGTACTCAACTTCCACAACACCAGCTTTAAAGAATACCTTTTGTACCATGATTCGAATTACACGGGTTACCTAACAAAAGGGACTAACATTACTTGATTACAATTTTTTTTATTTCTCACTATTCCTTTAGTCCATTCATTATGGAATTTGTGTCAAAGATATGCAAATATAATTTCATATCTTTATTTTGTCTATTAAAAATTACTACACTGGAGGCCTCTCTCTCTGTCATTTAATACATGCAATCATCAACTGGGCTGAATTTAAGATAACCAAACATAAATCTAATATGTTATTTACATGGAGTAATAGAAATATGTTACAGACTACTTGTCATGCCTTAAAATCTAATTACTTATTGTGCTAATAATCTTTACCCTAATTCTGATTTGTAAATTATTTACAACATTTGGAAAATTACACTTCACCAACTTCATCTAGTTCACATCATAACAGTTATTGTGCATCCAATGTGATAACATAAACAGCATCTCAACCACTACTGTGTCTATAATATTCCAGCCATCCCGATGAGATCTGGTATTGGGTGAAAGGGATTGTTGGCATTGAATGTGGCATATTAGATATATATATATGTAGTGGTTGACATACTGTTTTACATTATTCATTGCTTTCACTCTTAATTTATTTCATATATATATGGGACATACTACATAACTGTTTTAATAATAAACACATATCAGTTTGGAATTTTGTACCACCATGAAGAAAAGGTATTAATTCTCCTTTAGATGTTCCAAAGTTTATCAGTTTCAATTTTCAGGTAAGTAATGATAATATTAAAACATGTGAATTTTTTACTTTTATTATATAACTAAAAATAAACCTGGCACTGGTGGAGCTGTTTGAATAAAACGTAACAGTGAAAGAGTTAAAGTAGGATACATCACTGTTCTAAGTCATTTAATAACTTATATATTTTATTTCATATTGTCCACAGCTGGTATATATCATTCAAGAGGTCAAATGTCACTGACTCCAACAAATTCATTCAAAATATCTTTTAGTTTTAGTCAGTTGGTTATTTTGCTGTAAACATTCATGGTACAGGTGCTTCTGTGTTATTAATTTCTGAATAATTCTGACAAAATTTAAGATTGAAAATGACTGATGACACGACTTGTTGGTACATAATAAGCTGAAACTTCTTAAAAAACTTACTTTAATTTTAGTAAGCACATTAAATAACTGCAGTAGGCTAGAATTTCTTTACTCTCTATGTTTGTTTTGTTCTTGGCAAGGGGGAGTTTTATGTCACATGATGAATGTGACACATCTAACCTCTGGAATTTTATTGCGAGTTTATGTTATTATTTAAGCAATATAAAAACACTAGATATGTATTACAAAACAAAGAGATTGTTCATTGATTCTTGAGTCAGCCAGTTTATGGTTGTAAATTTTGAATTTGTGTCTTCGACAGAGTTAGTGTTACAATAAATACTATATGTATGATCAAATTTAAAAATATCTGGAATTTCTATTGAAACATTACAACTTGTACTTTTAAAAAATGTAGTCAGAGAACCAAAATAAAATTAAAAGATCTAGAAGATCCAGAGACATAAAATTAAAATTAGATTAATAAAAAATGAGAGTTGATTGACAAAAGATGATAAAGTAAGAGACAAATTTTTAAAAAATCAAGAAAATTTAAATAAAAAAGACAGGATACTAAAAGCTGTAGAAGATATAGGAAGAAACTTAAAAGATCAAGAATAAACAGACAAGAAGTTAATTAAAGAATTACAAAAGTGAGACATGAGATTTGAAGAAGAATTATGAAAAAAATCAAGTAAATCAAAAACAAGATCAAATAAACCACAAACAATGTACAGACTGAACGTGAAGAAACTATAGATGTATAGAAACATGATAACAAAAATATCAATGAAATACAAAAGGGCATCAATGAAGTAAAGAAGGATTAAAACAGAAAGATTGAAGAAGCAAGCCCTAAAAATGTAAGAAAGGTTATAGTAACAAGATCAGCAAAAAAAGGGGATATTAGTGCCAGAATGAAACATCTAGAAATTCAACTAGGAAATATAAAGATGAAACCAGTCACACCTTTCTCTGTATACACCGAAATAATTCCAACCTCAAACATGATCAACTATAATTTTTTTAAATAGGAGAACTCATGTGATCTACATCTGTTGTCATTGCTGCTGTGCTACCTATGGCTGCATGACCTCTCTGATCTATGTCAACCACATACCACCTCATCAAGTTATAGAATTTAACAGGCTACTTTCACAACACTGTCCAATCAAAAAATCAACAAACAATGATGGAAATATACTATGGTGAAGTATATGAGACACAGTTAGAAATAATTTACAAAGTGAATAGATTTAATAGTGAACAATAAGTTATTCATTTTTCTGCTCATTTAAAAGGAACAGCTTTAACAGCATTATACAAACTTCCAACCAAAACATCTATCAAGCATTTGTGACTGTCTTATCAAACAGATTTAGAGTGTGACATTTGAAGTTTCTAATGTAGAATTTAGGAGCAGGGTAAGAAAGATGAAGAGAC
>NW_013666938.1:163294-165544 GCF_000517525.1 Limulus polyphemus
TCATTACCCATTCAAGCCGTCTCCAGCCATTATTAGTCTCAAAGTGGGTTCCTCATCATCGAATATGTAAATTAATGTTGTTAATTGTTACAAGTTACCTTATTGACAATTATGGAAGCTTAGATATAATTTACCATTGCTTTCACTGTGTAACAGAATTGTTACATAATTTAGTGCTATAGGCTAAGTGTTATTTAATTTTGACATCTACATATATACATATTTCTTAACTAGAGGGATTTTTTTTTTTTACATCACATGATGAGTGCATAGCTCAATGTCTAGAATCTTTTTCAAAGTTTAGGATACTATTTGAGTGATATCAAAATGAAAGTTATGCTAGAGTAGAGAGACTGTTGATTGAGAAGAGAAAATTAGCAAGTAGAATTTCTGTTGAGACATTATTTATTTGTGAAGACAAGCTTCTTGATTGTTACGTGAAATATGTGTAAGTAGTAACACTCGCAGTGGAAGAAATAAATTGCCTTCAATATCATTAAGTGGGCTGAACTTTGTATTATTTATCTATTTTTTACTAATTAATCCAAAATAACCCACCCAATAATAGAAACTATTACAAAAATATTAACTTGAACTTAAAATCTGACTAATTAATGATAGAAGCAATCCATTGTTTTATCCTCAAACTAATTATCAAAAATACCAGCATGTCATAACATACCTATAAACAGACACTTTACTGTTCACATAGTACACACAGCACACAAACATTAAATTCAACAAATATAATGTTGCACCCTTAACTTTACAACTAGTCATATGCAATTATAAAATACCACTAAAACAAATTGTACCATGTAACATCATTGTAATATAATATTTTTCTTTTTACATATTGTCCCTCTTAGGGTTGTAAAATTATGTTAGCAACAACCATCTAAAAGTCACTATGGATTAACTTTCCTAAAAAAAAAGAAAAAACATAATATATATTTGCAAATAAACATATAATATTATAAAACTGGAAATATAATTTGTTTTGTGACATGTAAGTATATAATTAACTATAACAACACAAATTCAAAAAATCTATTATACTAATGTTTACATATGTTCCAAAAAAGTTGTTATTCTAGTTAGTAAAGATTTCATATGGAAAACGTTTTGGACTTTAAATACCTTTGCTGCAGTTAGAAGGGCAACACTAGTACTTATGATAAACAGCTAATCTCCCCTTGCAGCAGTTGCAGTGTTAACCCTCCACCCCTTCAGTAAGGATGATTATGTAGAAGAAAGCAACACAGGATGAAGAAAGTAACACAATTGTTTTAGCACGTGTATATGTAAATTAGTCGTATGTTGGGGTAAAGAGTGGATCAGAAGTGTGGGCTAGCTTTAGGAGGAGACAGATGTATGTAGTAGGTATATGATGGGTTAACATACTGCAATAGATGTAAGTGGATCAGCTGTTTTAATAAGTACTAGTGTTGTATACCATCTCTTTGCTGTACAAATAATCTCAGTTGTTTTCACTAGATACATGGGGTAGGGTGGGTCTTAAGTGTTTGGACTTCCGTCATGACTTTCTTAATTACCATTGTTTGCCACAGAGGATGCATGTGATACGCATATAAAATTTTAGAATATTGTTGTTCAACGTTACTTACATCCCAATGGTGTTATAGTTGACTGATGTATATTCCATGATGTTTTCATTCAACGTTTTTACATGTGTTGGTGTTGTTCTTAGTTATAATTTATATTCCGGAATTCTGTATATTGTAGACGTTGTGACTATATTGTTCTGCGTCCCAGGATGTAGTAACCCACCTCTTTTTTTTCAGGATGTAAAGTACAGGGTATTTTCAGGAATTTTGAATGTATCTTAACTTCCTAAGCCCACTGTAGAATTTTAATTGTATGTTTTCATGTGATACATTCCATGAAACACGTTATATTTTGCTAGAAAGTTGCTAGTTGTGAACATGAGTTAACTTAATATCATTTATATTTGAAGGTTCTGGTGGAATTTGATGACGTGGAGTGGGAGAGACGTGAGTGGATTAGACTACACGACGGAAACGCTTTCCGAGTGTTTCTTCTGGAAGAAACTCTAGTGTGGTCACTTCGAGAAGAAATTCCTTTGGCCAGAGGGGATAAAAGTTTGTACTGGCCAGCAATAGTAAGTTTTAATTCTGTTTCAGTAATGTTGCAGTGTGAATTATATACAATTACCAGGTTAAAGTAAAGAAAAATGTGCAACATCAGGAGACAAATACAAGAGTGGTT
>NW_013666938.1:166544-170411 GCF_000517525.1 Limulus polyphemus
GTCACACTAGTCATGTGACTCGCTGACGCAACAGTATTTATAAAACATTTATTATGTTTTAGTGCACAGTGCAACACATTAAGAAGAAAGATAATGTTTGCTGTTCCCCACCCCTCTGGTTCCCCGTTGGATCAGCTATAAGTTTACGCACTTACAACGTTAAAATCCTTGGTCAGATTCCCCGCGATGAACAGAGTGCATATACCCTATTATGTAGTTATGCATTAAGAAAATATAATCTCTCTTTTCTTATTAGGTGCGTTAGCTCAGTAGATGCGGGATCATTTAATGACGAAAACAATGGCTCTGAGGGCTTATCTGTGCGGGAACATACAAATAGCGCTCACTTTTTATGTAGTTATCAAATAAATTCGATTCTTTATCTTCATAATAAAAATTTCAATTAATCACTCGGTAATAGTTACAACTGTGACAGTCACTCTCGCTATTTGGTTCGAAGTAGCCGCATAATAGGCGAAGGGCGCTGCTTAATGGTTTCCTTCACCCTCTGTTCAGCAATTACACATAGCTAAGCCTAAACCTGAGGAGCCGCTCACTTGACTGTTTAGCACATTCAAGTTGAAAATATCAATACTGTAACTAACGTTGCATGAAAAATAACATAAACACAATAATAACAGTTGTGAACGATGCAATATTGTAGTCCTTTGGTTCACTGTTTTATACTACTCCTGAACATCCGCATTATTAGTTAGCCTTCAAACTAGACGTAACAACACAAGTCAAGTTTTATAAAATTGATTTACTTCAATGTTTGATTTTAGATTATATTATGATAAAATGGATGGTTTTCGAGATATTTTTTTCAACTTTGTAAACACGTAACAATGATTAAAAAATATGTTTGACTAAGAATATAATTAAAAAATATGTTACATCCACGTTGGCAATGTTGTCATAAAACGATTTTGTCGCACACGGACTTAAAACATTGATGACAAAACCTTGACAACACTTGGAGTTGATAAGTATGATTTGTTTTGGTCAAGTCTCTGTCAACGTTTTATTTTATACTCTGCTTCAAGCAGCATAAAACATAATTATAGTATTTTGGCACTTGTGTATAAAGTTAAAATCATAAATAATATACAAATTGTGTACCAGTTTAACGTTGAATATTAATTATGATTTTAGCATAAAACATGATGGAAAATAAATCAAACTGGAATGGTTATTTAAGCTTATTTAGCTTGAATCAGCCGCCGTAGCCATTTCCTACATCCAATTACAGCATATAGTTTTAGGACTGAAAAATACCCTCAAGAAAATATGCACTTGTTTACAGACAAAAGGTAAAATACGCTAAGTCATCATTTGTGAATGACTTAATTTCCTCAACAAATGAGGAGCAACAAGAAAGTATTTCAAGCAATACACGTTATCTTTAGGATAATAAAACATTTCGCTTTGACGCTACTGCACGAATTTTACATTTATTTATCACGAATGTCATCTTTCAAGGAAGTGTTATATTTATTATTCATTTGTGAGAAGTTGACTTACTTATAAACATTACCACGTGGTTTTATGACTGTTGGTGTTTAGAAGCTAAAATGAAATGAGTCGAGAAAGAATGGTAAGATCTTATCATTTTATGCACACCGCCCACAAAAATTACGTGTAACACGTATTGACATATATAAAGATTTTCAAAAATGTTAAAACAACAAGAAAATTAAATTCATTAGTTGTTGATGAACTCTCCAAGGTCGAGTTGCCATCCAGATGACGCGGGTTAATAGATACTTCTCATGAAGTACAGAGTGAAGAGCGTGTACATGTAGCTCCGCCCACAAGCACAGTACAGGCACGTACATTAAGTTCGTAAAATTTGAGTTATTATGCGCGATAATATTTATACTATTCTGCACAAACATGTTCGGGTATCTGTGTTCAAGTTACACAAAATAAAGACAGGAAAATTATATGCAACATTTTTGCATATACAACACATCTCTTCTGCTGGAAAAGCCAAAAAAATTCTGTTAACATTAGTCACTAATGTATATTTATTGTATAAATCAATCTTGGATAGTATTTCAAAGTAAGCGACATGATAAAAATTTCTCAAAGAATATGTTTAATAAAAGAATTTTAAATTCATCGCACGCTTCGACGGCACATGGGTGACGGTGCATAATTTTTGTGGCACAAGTCGATAAGAACAGTAACACATTCCTCCTAGACGGGATGCTACTCCATCGCAGGAGGTTTAGCCTAGGCCAACAGATGGTACCCATTTTACAGCTGGGTAGACTGAAGCAATAGGGGTAAAGCGTCTTGTCCAAGGACACAACAACAACGAACGGGCAAGCCTCAAACTCGCAACCTTTCAACAAGTACAGAGGCACTGGGCGACGTCATTCTCTCTCTTATATAATAATTTATTACACATTCTTATTGAAAGGTTTCTCTACCGATTACTAAGGATACGGGTCTGAAAAACAGGATCTGAAAATTTGTGACTTCATGGTCATCTCGCAGCTTTCTGAAAAGTACATGGAATATGTAGGTTTGCTTATGTTAAATATCGGACTGCTATCAAAGGTGTTAGGTTTGAATATCAGAATAAAGGTGTATGAACTATGCAATATTATCGAATATACGTTAAATCTATTACGAATTCACAAAAAAAAATACTGAATACAAACTATACAACTCAAACAAGCGCTTAAAGTATGAAATATAAAAGTTTATATTTACACAGTGTTCTAAAACTTATACTTTAAAATTTATCATCATCAATTACACCTACTTTAGTACCAGTGGAGCATTAGGAATAGTAGGCAATCTAGGTATCATTTGATGACAAGATGGGCGCACTGGCACTGTGGTTACATGTAATCTAGAAGTAGAGGTGTAACATTTGAAAACTGAGAATATATTCTTAGCCGAGGGGTAAAACGTGATTTCATTTGTTAAATAAGTTACCCACTGCGTACATTTAATTTTAAGCCCATATGGCGTAGCAAGCGGCTCCACGACAGAATTTACCCGGTCTTTGAAATCGTAAAATCACATAGTAAAGTTTATGCATCACAAAAAAAAAAATACTCAAAAATAAATTTAAACATAATTCCCATCTTCTTAGTATAATAGACGTAGCGTGTATGTCAGTATCTGTGTATGTAACCAAAACTCCTACACCATCTATTTAAAGGCACTACAAACAAAAATCCATAAAAAATTCACACTTAGGGTATTCAAGAGTCAGACAATTAGAAAAATAGCTGTGGTATGTGCAACCATTTTTTTATAGTAGAACACAATTTTAAATAAAAATTCCTCACAACAAGAACACGACTTTCACTAGGACTGTACGTTTGATTATATCTTTACTGTTGTAATTTTTAAGTAGTACTGAGAAACTGGAGTTATTAAAAAACTTATTTCTAGATTATTTTCAATAAGGTATGAATACTACTACTATTAGACAAACGGCCGCCCATAGGACGGCGTTTCAGCTAGTTCTAGTTAATCCTGTAATTAATAAAATGTTTCCATCCTCTGTAGTCAGAACCTACATGATTTTGGTTCTGAGCAATTAACAGTTTTGTCAGATGTTAAAACAACCTGTAAAATAGTACAAAATATATATACATTTATACACAGGTTCTATGGTTCAACTGAAATTTGATAATTTCTATTTCTCCACGAAAATGCAAAATGTTGTTTTTAATTATACGTTCTGGTTTATTATGGGCGTACTTGAATAATTATTTTAACTGCATGTAACTTGAAGTTTACATTATCTATACAATTATTCTGCTTGTTTATATGGTCGCCCGTTACGCTTTCTGACCGAGAACCTGCTGCATAAGCATGCGTAGTTAGAATGTTTCCCCA
>NW_013666938.1:171195-176553 GCF_000517525.1 Limulus polyphemus
CGTTGTCTACAATTACAATTCGTTTGTATTGTGCTAGAAATGTTATATTCAAAGTACTGTTACGATAAATATATTAATTTGGCCGGAAATGTTTTGCGTGTCTCTGTTAGTATTACACTAATGGCGAATAACACATACGTGTGTTGTATTGTTTTGATTTGTATCGAAATATTAGAATTGTATCTCGTATTTTTACAAGTTTTCTGCCACCGCCACTGCATCCCAGAAAAATACTGTCCTCTAGTTTGCATATATAGTCAATTTTAATTTCCTAGGTTACGTGAGTACATATACATTCAAACGCTCACGTGCACTTTCGGTTTTCCCAAAGCAAGCCAACAATGGGGCATGAAAAGGGAACTAAAATACGAAAAAAAAAGTGTAGAAGGTGAAGTACAAATCAACTCCAATTTTCAGTAACATTTATGTTTCCTTCTTGAATTAATTTGTTTTGCCAAAATAAACATATCTCGCCCAGTTCTCCAAATAGAGCTTCACGTTATTTGCAATAATAATCTCTTACGGTCCACTTGAAAAACCATTATACAAGCATTTTATACACAGACTATTCTAGCTAATTAAACTGGTTCAAACCAATGTATTTGTTTATTAACAAAATATGACACTGTTCTCCAACTACAACTTCCTGTCACATAGTTTGTAATTTTTTTCTGGTCTTTTTTTTCTACGTGCCCTCCCACGTGGCTTCTTACCCCACTACATTACTTTTTTTTTTTCCACAACTCCATATTACACTTTCGACTTTTTTTTTCCCACGACTCCCTATTACACTTTCAACCTTTTTTTTTTCCACTCCGGTTTACATATGTAATATGCTCAACGTTGTTTTATTAACTTTTCTATCTCAACTGCTTAAAAAATACATTAATAACTATTATAATATTAACCCTGTTTAATCCAGATATTCAATTTCTATATAAAACATTTTTATACCCAGTTACAAAATTATAGCATCCTTTCAAGTTTTTTGTTTACATAACTACAGTATTATGAAACACTAGTTTACAGTCCTTTCGAATTCTGGCCCAAATGTCCAATTATAATGATGCCCCATTATGCATTAACTTCTCCGTACTCAGTGCTCGTTCTAAAACACTGCAATATTTCCTTTATGGCCATACTTATTTTGCCATAGTATCTTAACCACAATGTACTTAACTTCTAAGATTTGGCCCAATAATTCAAACAATAAATGTCTTACGGTTTTTCACCACTACCTTATCCTAAAATGCTGTTTCACGATCCCGACTGTTCAAATGGAACTTCATAATCTTGCCATACTGTTTTATACTAAGGTATATTTGTTTAAATAAAACGCAAAGAAATTATGAGATTATTCAAATATATTCCTTGAATCCTAATCCTACAACTACAGCACTTTTGTCAACATCTTCAGGTCAGTTGTTTCTCTATGAAGAAAAAACAAACTTCTCTCGAACTAATAAACTGATTCTAATTCCACAAACGATCGCAGTCACTCCTATGCCAAGCACCTACCTTTCATTATGCATCCCGTTTTTCGCCCACAAGTCATTCTTTTTCTCTAACCAATAGGAGACTTAACTGAATGTTTTAGTTCCGCCCATAACTAGTTTGTGTACCGCCTATCTAGACAACCTGGCGCCAGCTAGAAATCGAAAGCTCTATAATCGGTTGTATAATACACAGAAGCACAAGTTTCAATAAACCATAAAGAATAAGACATGCGATTTTTGAAATAGTTGTGCGTCTCACATGTACTATTTCATCAATATGTGAATATGCAGGACGTTATTTAAAATAATCCTTTATAATTTAAACACACCACATTTAAATATCTCGAACTTAAGATGTATTATCTTATATTGACGAGGTTTACCATCGCCTTCTCTTAATTCCAAATCCAAAAGCTTATTAAAGTTTGATATTTATGCTAACGCCAAAAGGTTGCCATATGTTACTATAGCTTCAATGGTATTAAACTGATTTTCAAACCAATCAGTTTATTATCACTTAATTGAGTCATGTCTTTACTGCAGACTACCTAGCAAGATGTATATTCGAATTCAAAATTTTCTACTATTCTACTATACACTCATACGCTACTGGTTTGTTTGTTTTGTGGAATTCCGCGAAAAGCTACTCAAGTGCTATCAGTCCGTCCCTAATTTTGAAGTGGTAATTAGGCTTTAATAATGATTGCTACCAAAACTGTAATTCACTTTTTGTTTTATCAAGGTTTAACTTGATGGTTTAAGCTAATACATATGAAGATGTCTAGTGTCTGAATATTTACTCCTATCAATAAATGAATTCTAATCCCATAAATCAGGAGATAAATTTTACGTATAACTGAAAGAAAAGTATAACAGACACAAACAGCTCACACTGAAAAAGAAAGAGTGGAAAGAGGAGGCTTTAGATGAAAAGATATATTGTTTTTTTATAAGTGAATAAACATATTCTGAAATAATAACATGTGGAAAGATTCCGTTCACATTTTGTACAATAGTAAGCAACCACTATATATGTGTGTCAATGTAAAATTCTATATATTTTGTATAATGAAATCTTTGCTTGTGTATTAGAACCGATTTCGTTGTTATAGTTACATCTTATAATTTTAAGAATAACAAAAAAAGACGAACATGATTTTAGAGACTATTTCAGTTAGTTTTCTCGCAGTAGCTTTTCACTTTAGAAAGATAGCAAAAAATGTACAATATTAATGTTTTAAAGGCTTTGTTGGTGTAAAACTATAATACTGAACAGTCTGAAATAAAAAAATGAAAACAACAGTGTGAGTAATGAAAACACACACACATATATACATATACTAGATATACATCCGCAGGGTTCCCGAAAGTGTTCTGTTTCAAGAGTAAATAAAACCAAATTACGATATTTCTTGCTTTTGAAGTTCATATGTCATGCTGTGTTGTAGCCTACAGAGAGCACAATCACACTCATGATGGCATACGCACGTTTTACTGACGTCACGACAGTACAAATTGTAACGTTAAACGTCCCTTATGTGACATCATTTTGATGTCTACTGACTGACAACACACTACCGAATGGGAAACTAACCCTCAAATTACCATTTTCACCATTCATTACTAATTGGATTCATATATTGAATCATATTTTATATGTTTTTGCCTGTTGCAAACAACTGATAAAAAAGGGTAAAATCACTCCTTTTTTATGTAAAATAAGTAGGAAAGCTCAGCAGTAATTAGTAGGATTAAATGCAATATTGATGGTATTTCTGTTTACATTTGTGTGTGACTCGTAGGTTATTAAAGTCATGGCTCCACAAGCAAGTAGGTGCGTAAATAACTAAAATCAAATAGATGTTTCAAAAACGTAACCTATCGGTAATTCTACAAGTAATCATTTTAAAAGGATATCTTATCGAAAATAAAAATTGCAATTAAAAATAAAGTATCATAATGGTGTAAAACTACAACTTCTAACCCTACTGTAGTTGTCCAACGGCATTATTCACTATAATATAAAACAAAAGCTATATACTGAAAAGGTTTTAGGCATACAAAAACAAATTAAATGTAAAATTTGACTGTGGAAAACAGTGCCAGTTGCTAGTGCAGTAAAAATGCAAAATTGAACCTAAACTCAGATTATATTAGTCAAACCACATTTATGATGGTACACCAAAGCCTCGAGCTCAAACTTTTAAAGCTTATTTACTTTAGCGTGATCAGTTGTCAAGTGAAATGTAAAAACAGACGTTTTTCTGGTGAGCTCGTAACACTAGATGTAAGGTTAAGTCATAAAAGATTTAAATGATAAAACCAGATCAAGCTGGTGTTGCAGGGTTGAATCCGTTTGTATAAACAGACACCTAAAACAAGCTGACGACAAGCAGGTATGCAAAACACAAAACTATAAACAGGTCATACTGCTTCAGAGTTTTGGCTCGTCGCACTTGCACAGATGCTTATAGAAGTACTTGTACTGAAGGTCAATGGCCTTCAAAAAGCCGCGTGTGTTGTTCACTCGTGGAACTAGTAATAGGCGCTTGATAACACGCACAGAAGCTTAGACTTTTGTGGTCGATAAGGGCAATACGTTGAACCATAAAAGGGGTTGCATCTTAACATATTTGGACTATCGACGAAACATACTGTACAGATATTAACAAATGTTAGTTACAATAATACAGTAAAAATATAATGTTAATACGAATTTCTATTAACATGAGACGTGAAAAAGTCTCGAAATATGGGATGGGCCATAAATACGTTTACGGAAGGATTTTTCAGCTCACTTATTTCCGATTACAATTTCTCAATTCCTGTTTGTTTCTTAGAATTCGTTGACAGTAGATGCATTAGCTGACTGCTGTAATGGCTTATAAATAGCAAATGATTTTTGTGCTAAAGGAGTGGTATAGAATAGGAAAGAGTGCTTATTACATGTAAATGAGGAAGACAAACACTTTTAACATTTGCTTTACGAAAGGAAAATGTCTTGTAAAATAACATTAAATTTATTCATTCACCCTTGTGCGATAGCGGTAACAACACACGATATTTGTATATGGTCCACCCTGTAACTTCAAAAATATCAATACTGCAGGTGGCAGTTTTTAAATTTTAGATGTAAATATTTCATAGGAATTATGTATGCATGCTTTCCGTGAGTGTAAAAAAAAAGGGAAAATACATGAACACATTACATTCATGTCAACCCACGAAACAATACAGGGCGTTCAAACCAATAAAAATTACATAACTCATTAAATTAAGCAAGAATAAAACATACGAGCATCACGCACGTTTAAAGGAATATGACAAAATACACATTTAGCTTGCTGGAAGCAGCGAGAAGTTACATAATTATACTTGAAAATTAAAGCAATCGTTATAATGAGGAGTAATTGTACGAAATACAATTTCTGAAAGGATATTACGATGCAAAATAATATACGGATATAGATAAAAAAATTATTTATTTTTATTTAAACCTTCAATTGTTGCTGTTTGTTATTCAGCAGAAAGCTACACAAAGGGCTATCTGTACTCTGCCCACTACCGGTATCGAAACCCGGTTTATAGCGGTACAAGTCCGCAGACATACCACTGTGCCACTGGGGGCTTAAACCTTCCAGGAATCGAACTCGGATCAGTAGGAGTTACGGCAACTGTAGAAAAATAATTGACGACTTAACAGCGATATAATTGGTTTAATGCTGCTCAGCGCAGCCACGCGAACTTAGTTTGTTTCAAATATTTGTTGTTGTTGTTGTTTTGTTGAATTTCGCGCAAAGCTCTCGAGGGCTACCTACTCTCACCGTCACTAATCTTGATGAGATTGGCTACAGGGGTAGAC
>NW_013666938.1:176661-179426 GCF_000517525.1 Limulus polyphemus
ACCTTCGCTTTTGAAGCGCGGTGATTATATATTATATAAACACTACTGTTTCATTTCAATTTAATATAAGAGTTATGATTTAGATAGTTATAAAGCGCGAGTGTTAAATGTAGTTTTTTAGAAGCGATAATTTATCGCAGATTTGCTTATGTAACTGTTTACGAATCATTTGTTGTGAATTGACGTCACGTTACTCGAACTTTCTACATTTTTCTCGTTGCTTTAGGTGAATATTATTACATCATAACGTCGCATAGTTTGTAGAAAGTTCTGGGCCTCAGTCGGGGAATATATATAGGCGACCAAGTAAGTTAGGTAAAAGTAAGTTGGTCAAAGTGAATGTAAAAGTGAAAAAAGTGAAGTTAGAATGCGTGAATTTTAGTTTAGCCATAAAGAACGTGTAGTGGCGATTTCTAAAGTGAAAGTATTATAGCTTATATTGTAATAACAGAAATATAGAAGAAAAATTTGTCTTGTCAAAAGTTGTTCTAAAGTAATTGAAACCGCCTGTGTGGGCTTTGACGAAAACCTCTGGATACAACTGTGATAACCAATAGTGTAACGAATTTTTGTACATACGTTTGACTTGTTTTAAATACATTATTTTAAAACAAGAGGATTGTATGTTGTCCGTTTATTATTTTAATTTATCGCCAACAAGTCACAGACACCTACCGTAAAAAATCTGGCCCAGCCCTATAAAAACCTGACACCCATTGTGTACGTTCGCGCTTAACAACAAACAAACAAACTAAAATAATAACAGTACTAAAATTTAAAATAATTTATTTGTACAGATACATAATATACATATACAGATCAAGCTACTCACTATATATATATGTGTGTGTGTGTGTGCATGTGGGTGTAAAGTTAAAAATCCACAGTCATTATCCTACATCAGGACAAAATCTAGTCCAATTGCACTCGCAAATGGTCGTACAACTAGGACCAATATTATGCCAATACAGAGTTCAGGAATAAAGTTGCACTTGGGAAAAAAGTACATTTGTGTATTCATACTGACTACTCCCCCAACTCCACAACTAAATCTCCACTGAAACAGTTATATCCAACGGTTTTGGACTGAACACAATGCTCATTTCTGGCTCTCCACACATAAGCCTATCGACCACAGGTGAAATCATAAAACTTTGGTTTACCTATGAAGAGTATAGAAGCCCAGGTGACACTGGTGCCAAATTTGGTGAACCCAAAGAAAATAAAGTTTTGGTAAGTCAATTGGAAGGGTGAAACAGGCTTTTTTATTAAGTCTGTTCTTGTTTTATTTTTTGCTTTGTTATACCACATGGTCTTCCATAATTATTCCATTTATACTGTCCTGAAATATGCATTGAGACAATCAGCATCAGTTAAGAAGCCTAGTTTATCAACACGACATAGGTTGCCTAGTTAGTGCACAGATCAGCTTTTTGACAACATATCCACATCCTTTCCACCACAAATCTGGGTACAGAAAAATAAAATGTTACTTTTCTCTGTGTTAGTTTAGTTTCCAGCATCTGAACAGTTCTGGCAGTATTTACTTCCTTCAACAACCTCTTCCAATCATCAACAGAAAAATGTCACACATTTATTAAAAAAATAAGTAACTATCAAATCAACCAATGATAACAGCTTAAGACAAAAATGGAGCACTATCTTTCTTGGATTGGTGACAAACAATCATTCTCATACAAACATAAAATTAACAACATATCGATTATTTTGCATTATTAGCTTAGTATAGGGATTTAGGGCTAAAATCTATCCTAAGTAGGCTGAACCTGGTGATATAATATTGGATTTGTGGTCGATAATAGCATAAACTGACGGAACAATGCATTCTAATCTTTATAATTAAAAAGATAAGAACAGTATAATTAAATAGCCATACTCATTACCAGGTTTGATTTTTAGCATTGTATTTATGGCAAAGCTACTAAAACCGCTGTTTCTAATTTTGAACTACTGAACAGATGAAAGGCAGCCAGCATGTAGCAGCCTAACATCCACGTTCAGGAATTGACTGTCATTCTTATAATGCACCAACGGCTTAAATTGTGGGGAATATTTTGTAGTATCGCACGGATTCGTAGTCGGCTCCGCCAGCTCAGCTCCGAAATCCAGAGCTCTCTCATGGGGTCAACCCGCGCCATAGTTTTTAAGTTTTGATACAAATGGTAGCTTGCTTTGATCAGAAGAGAATATTAATTTACATTCAGGTGTAATAATTCCAATGATATTACATGTTAAGCCTTTTATTTTCCTTGTGCAGTGCATCTTTACAAAAAAAAATACAGAAAATGCAGTGTATATGTATTGTGAAAGCAATAAGAAGGAACATATGGACACAATGCAAATTAAGTTTAGAAAAACAACACAACACATATCTATCCTTATATAAACAAAATCAAAATTTAAGTACCTTATCCTGAAACATTTTAAACAAACTAACATTTTCTCTACATCCACTAGTTCCTGCTCATATAAACAAGTTTTTAATAACTATTAAAAACACGATATAATGATATATCCAGCTTTCAATGATGGAATGCCTTACACAAAAAAAAAAACAAGTGACAGTCCCTTTATCAAAATTTATATGTGATTAACTAATATTAAAATAAAGGTTTTGTGTTTAAACGCAAAGCTACACAGTGGGCTATCTACGCTGCGACTACCACAGGTATCAAATCATTGAATCCTGATATAAGCGTATAAGTCCTCAAGTTTACCCTGAGCCACTGATGAACGAAAGAAAT
>NW_013666938.1:180202-182111 GCF_000517525.1 Limulus polyphemus
CCCAGAAAGCGCTGACTTCAGGGCCATTATCTTTGGTGTATGTAACATCTTTCTCTAGTTGGATGTATGACACAAGGAAATTTTCTCCCAGAAAGCACTGACTTCAGGGCCATTATCTTTGGTGTATGTAACATCTTTCTCTAGTTGGATGTATGACACAAGGAAATTTTCTCCCAGAAAGCACTGACTTCAGGGCTATTATATTTGCTGTATGTAACATCTTTCTTAAATTACAGTCAAAATCGTCTTCGAACAAAAAAATAAATCACGTGCAGAACAATTTTTTTTACTATGAAAATATTAAAATACACCTTATTATAGTCTTTGTGCTAAATCTATGTTAATAAACTTCCATATATATGATCAGGCAGACGATTTTTGCAAGGTCTCCTGCAGCTGGTTATATCTTCATATATGTCATACGTGTTATTTGGTCTCCTTCATGATGTTTTTTATAGAAATCACGTGACGTCCATTTGGAGCGAAGGGGCCTTGCCCCTAGGGCATGCTCTTCAGTTTTACTAATGGTAGCTGGTGCTCTCTTAAGGAATGTTTTTTTCGTGTGCTTTCACGACTCTGTTGTCGTCAGAAACTTTACCAAACTTTACCTTTATAGTGAAGCGCAATCTCTTCTACTTCACCTTTTTCATTGCGTGATGAAATATGGATAATTTCTTCCACAAGTAAACTGTACAATACATATCCCGTCGTTCGCTCATTTTCATGAAAGTAATAATAAAACTAACATTTTATTTTTTGTTAAAACGTTATCTGACATTACCTAGTCACTTGAACAAATCAGAACGTAAAATTACTAAAAACGTTTACAATAAATTAAAGCAACCCATAATATTTGTATACAGACGACAACTTGCCAACAAACATAACTTAAGTGCTTTATATAATTTTCTTCGACTTTTACATTGAAATCGTGGATACAACTATGCAAATATACGATGGTGGTAATATAAAATATAAAAAAAATATGCACAATTCCAAACTGGTGGCTGTATTTAACTCGGCAGAAACATACATAAATACAATATGACAACTAAGAAATTATACACTGGTGACTTTAAAACACGAGAGAAAATTCTCATTACACACTAACGACTGTGTACTGCGGATTAATCGTACTTCACAAGAAGTGTTCCGGGGTCTTGTGTTGTGCCCTTGGAACTACTTTCACCATTGTCGATCGAGCACAGTCTGATGGTCATAATTATACAGCATTGCCCAATGCAATTCCTGTCCTAACAAGTTTCTGCAAAGGACAGTGGGGTCAATCTTAGACCATACATACATACACCATGACAAACTTCCACAGACCATCCTCTGTATTTCCATATCAGCTAACGAGACCACATTTAAACAGACAAAAGACCACTAGAGCTACATGAGAGAACTTTACAAGTATAGGTATAGCTAGAAGTTTGTGAATTTTTGCTTGTGATCCTGTTTATTGTTTATTAACGATCCAGGAAATATGTCCAGATTAGTCACAATGCCTTTATGAATTGAAAGGTTCTCTTTCATAACCACAGCCTTCACTTTGGGGCTGAGGGCTTTCAAAGCTTCGTTGCTGTCCCAAATGCCCTACTGTGGAAGTGTTTTTCCAATTCTGTAAAGAAAAATGAAAGTTCTCTTCTTTGAAATGTTGTATCATTTGGGTCTAGTTCGTTTAACATTATCCCTTTAATAAGCTGTGGCATATTTTTAGTAAGTTGTTAACTGGTGGCATTGCACTGCTGTGGAATGTTTGGGAATTCATCATGAACATATACAGATATGCAAAACATGTCTGTGGTGCCAGAGATAGCATCTGCTGTGATACAGCACATTGATAATATTGTTACGTCTCCGTTCGTTAGTTAATTTTCCGTAAATTCGTTCCAACGAAACTTTAGCG
>NW_013666938.1:183111-201046 GCF_000517525.1 Limulus polyphemus
TCAGTCACGTGACCTCGCTGACGCAACAATATATTCAAATTGTTATAATGGAATGTGATTAACCTGTTATGAACATAAGAAAAAACTACATACTGGCCACTAATTATGTATAAAATAGGGGAAAAAAATACAAATTACACACCCATGGCTACATACATCAGGAGAGAAAATATAATATAATATGAGGAAAATTTCACAAATTACACAATGACGATTATACATAACAAGAGGGAAAATATTCAAAAACGCACTTGACTGTTGTATATAATACACGGAAAATATTCACAAATTACATAAAATCACCCTTTTTTTACTCCTGAAAAACAATAGTAAACTATTCGGAAGCACTTGATTTCCTGGATCCTTTTAGCTTTACTTGAGAGTTTTGTGATCCACTGTGATAATTCTTTCATCATGGCACAAAGCAAACACTAATATAACTTGAGGGGGAAATGTACAAAAATTACAATATTTTGAACAACAGACCTAATAAACTAGAGTTGTTAAGTATACATGGATGAAAAAAACAAAAAACAAATATACATAATGAAAAAAAAGACACCAAAATTCTGAATTTTGAGAATTCATTTTGTTAAATAATAAATTTATTTCCAGTTTAAGAATTATGGTAGTTTCTGTTAGTAAGTTTATGTTATTTTGCTCAGTAAAAAAACAATATAACTATTGATGATAGTGATGAAGTTCACAAAATTGATAATTTTTCAACTGTACTGTTGCATATAAAGCCTGTCTGTGAATTTTAGGATTTCTGTTTCACAATGTTTACATTAATTGGATAAAATATAGAAAACCTGTCAGGGGACATCTTAAGATAAAACTGCAAATATGATGTAAAGATTAAAGTTTTAGCAAAAAATCCATTAGCTTTGATTTAAAAAAAAATTAGGTAAAACTTACATGAGATGCAACTAAATCTAAGTTACCAACAAATTCAGATTGAGTGTGAAGTACACTCAACCAAAGATGCTGACAAATGTAGCTTCTGGTTAAGCTGTACTCAATTAAAGACACTGACAAGTGCTGTTTTTTTTTGTTGTTGTTGTTTACTGTTGAGCTGATTGAACTTGGGACATTGACAAGGGTAATTTCTGTGCAGCTCCTGGTTTATCATTGTGCTGTACCCAATAAGACATTGACATATGCACTTTCTGGTTGACATTAAGTTAACGTTTCCCTAATTTTTGTTCCTAGTTGCCACTATTTTAAGATTAAAAATTTACGTGACCCCAGATAGCACCCAAAACAACATACCAATTGGAGATTTTCAATGCTTTTTAATCCAGTACACAAATATCTGCTTCCACATGGGATCATGATTGACAGTTGTACAGATTTTGGAATAATGAAAACTGTAATTTCAGACTGTCTCTTTAGCTATAAACTAAATTTGTATTGTAAGCTATGGTTTCAACGTTTTAATTTAGATGTTTGCTAGAAAGCATGTGTTGTTCAGATCAAGAAATTTCATAAAAGTAGACCTAAAATCTAGAAAAATCCAACATACTTCCCAAAAGATTTCAGTATAGCTACAAGAATCAAATGATCATTAGTGCTTCTGTAGGCTAATCAGTAAGATGGCGTTTGTTATCAATTAAGAAAATAAATGTTAAGTTTTATTAGTGAATTAGAACTACAGTAGTTTCAGAGTTTCTGTTGAAAAGCTTTGTATTTGATGTTAGGCCTATAGTTTGAGAGTGGCTGTAGCTAACGTTAAAGAAGAAAATAAATCAATTTATTATTGTAAGGTGAACTGGATCTTGCATTATTTTTTACCAACTAATCAAAAAGAATCATCAAACGAAATAACTAAGTTACAACACTTGGGAGACCAACAAATGAAGTTTGTGGTTGACCTATAAGCTATATATATACTAAACCTGAAACACTGACAAGTGCAATTCATGATTGACCATTTTAGCTTAGTAAATGGTTGGCCAGTTTAATCTTCAAAACAAATTGTATTCTGCTTGAAAGTATAAAATATTTTGCCCCTCAGTAGCACAGCGGCATGTCTGCAGATTTGCACTACTAGAAACCGGGTTTCGATACTCCTGGTGGGCAGAGCACAGATAGCCCATTATGTAGCTTTGTGCTTAACTACAAACAAACGAAGTGTTTCCACCGTATAACTTTAAGACAGGGAAGTTTTCTCTCTTAATTCTAAATTATTGTTATTAGGCAGCTCCAACTGATAGTATCAAATCGTTATTTATTGCCACATACTATTTCCCGTGAAAGATATTAGACCTATTAGGATAATGTTAGTTTCCTAAGCTGAAGTGTTTACTGTGCACATGAATAGAAATATTATTTATTTTTACTAACGCCTTGCAGTTGCTTGTTTTTACGTTGTAGACATTGTTGAAGGCCATATTTTTTGTGGATGTTTTTAATTTAGATGTTTGTATTATTGTTGGCTAGATAGAGGGCGTTTTTACATTATCAGAATGTAGCTCAATTCCTTGATTTTTCTTGAAAATGCTTTTAAAGAAATAAAAATGCCAGTTATACCAGAGATTATTGATTGATTACAGGGTCAGCCTGTTAGTTCAATGCTGTAAGTTTGAGTTTGTCTTTTCAACGAAGAAATAGAGATATTAAGAAATACCATACGTACCAGAAAAGTTAGCAAGTAACTTTTCAGCATTATTTTGGATTTCGTATTAATTTTTACGGAAAAGTCCAAAAGAACCCGCCCAACAATAAAAACTGTTACAAAACTTGAGACAAGGTCTCAATATCCCATGCTTTTCGGTCATAAATTAAGTTAAAAATTTCGACTCGTTACGAAAACGTAAATGTTCATAATAGCTTACAAGTATTGATAATTGTAACTCTATGGAATCGGTTATTTTAAAGACAATATTTAAGTCTGAGCTTTGTTGTATTAACATCACATGATTTTGAGAACACAAGGAAAGGCTCAGAATTTTAACAGATTCCCATCTAAAACTTCTGCTACCATAAAAATATAAAAATTTGTCAAGTTTAAATATGTATTCATTCTGATTAGCAATGCGTTGTAGTATCCTGAACAAAAATAATATATTCATATAGTTATGTGTAGACTGATGGAGCATAACTACAAGTTATACTGGAGATTACTTCCGTATTATAGGAAATATTATACATTTAGGGACTATTAAATATTTTATGTCTTCACTGAATGAGTGATTTGAATCAAACTGTTTACTTCCTCAGCGCTACTGGAAAAGTTTTAAGGTGACTTGCATGCGCTGTTTCACTTCAGTGCTAAGGCTTACACTAAATAAATATCTGATGTATGGTAACATTCCAACTATAATTCTTGTTTCAGGGCTCTTTCGCCTCGCCTCACTTTCTAGAACAAACTTCTAATAACGTGCTCTTTACAAATTTTGGTAAGAAGTTGTGTGACTATATGTCCCAAAGTAAACATCCGTTTATACGACGACATTTCTCTTAACAGAGAGCTTATGTAAATAACCTTTAAGAGCAGTCCGTAATATTACAAAAAGATTAATTTGTGTTTAATTTGCATATCCTGATAGGAAGTTCGTTCATTTTGTGCTAAACAAATCAAGTCCAGTATAGCGTTTCTTTCACACTTTATATTAGTATATTCGTTAAAGTGTTAAAATATTTAAACAAAACAAACAAAAAGTTGCATAGTTATAATTTACATATTTAGTTACCTGTTAAATATTCGAAACACTGTTTCTCTGATTCTCGATATATTTACATTATATTAGTACATTTAACACTGCGGAGACGTAATATTTCTTTTAGCAGCTTTTGGAGAACATTGTGTTTATTTATATAGCTGTGTAGAATCATCGTACTTTCCCAGCAGATTTGAATTAACGCTGTATGTGTCCTGTTCAGCTTTATTAGTTTCGTTTCAAAACATATTACCGTGTAAAAACCTGACAATATATATATTATTTTTGTTTACAAATAGTTCAACACGTACATAACTATGTAAAGCCTTGCCAAAGTATGTGAAAAAAATTGTTTTGCTTTTAATTTTATACTTTAATACTTAGATATCGAATATCTTACCAAAACATGTTAACGAAAGCAAAATGTTTCTAAGTTATTTAATGCCGTATATATGGAAAACTGTAGAGAATTACTGAGGAAAATCAATACGTTTCTTCTTTCATTAAAATGTATGTGATCTTATAAAGTTTTTGTAAGTACGCTTGATACTAGGGCCTTATGTTAACCTTGTATTTTTTCCCCAACACTCGATAATCTTGTTGCTATAACTTTCATAAGGCGATGATGACCTACTAACGTTGTATCCAAACGAGGGTCCAAGTTTGAAAGTACTGCTGGACGTCTGCGTAGTTTTGTTCGCTCTTCTTTTTTTATATCAAGTTCTTAAGCAAGCAGCATGAATAATATATATTTACCCACTACCCCTATAATACAACTGCATGTAGCTCTTTGAACAATTCCAATTACGGGCAAAAACCAATTCCCCAGGCTGTGATGGAACACAATTTACGAACCAAAATAGCACACGTATGGTGGCAAAGTACTAAGCCTACACATAGTCATTCCATGTGAACAAAATAAGACATCCTGCTAACCAATGTTCCCAGTGAACCACATTACCAGATTCTAATACCAAAATATCACAATTCCGTGTAAACTAAAGTGCCAAGAATAAGATTGTACTTCCCTCAAATGTCATAGTTTCAAACCTGGAGGACTTATATTTACATAAGCGTCCAATATCTAAGGCTTGTAGACTATCTTTTCTAACTACTACATGTATTCCAGTACATGCAAAGTTCTACACGTGCATCAAAAATAAGTAAATAAATCACATATTAGTATATTTAGAAAAATTCCAATTGTACAGAAAATGTCACAAGAATTCCTCAAAGACTAGGTATGAATGCTGTAGCATCAATTTTGTAGATGGCATGTGATGTCAGTACTAATCAATACGTAATTGTGGTGGTTTACCAAATGTACCAAGCCTTCAGGCCATATTCCCACATGTACTAAGGAACCAAACATGCAAGCCCTACATGGAAACCTAACTGCCTGTTGCCAAATCTATTGTGTTTCTGAAAACATAATAACAAATTTCAACTCATATTAAAAAAAAAAGTAATTTTTCATGTTCAAGAATGGCTAGTCTTCGCTCTCAAAGATTTGTATTAATGTATTTTAATGAAGAACCCACCATGTTCAAGCGAGTACTTCAGTAGAACGCTCAAGCGTTATGACATCAACATAAAGGTATAGCAATCTAAAATACTTCAATATTTTAATAACTAATTACCACTTTATGTGAATGTGCACACACTTGTTTCACGACAACCAGAATAGATAAATTTTAGGAGAAATTATGAATTCATTAGTGTTACAGACTTGCAGTAAAGCGCCACATTCGGTAGTCTTACAATAAAACTTTACACCAATTTTAAAGGTTTGAGTTTTCTGGATCTCTTGTCTCAACAAGCACATATTTATCCTTTGTTGTTTTACTTACAATAAAACTTTACACCAATTTCAAAAGTTTGAGTTTTCTGGATCTCTTGTCTCAACAAGCACATATTTAACCTTTGTTGTTTTACTTACAATAAAACTTTACACCAATTTCAAAGGTTTGAGTTTTCTGGATTTCTTGTCTCAACAAGCACATATTTATCCTTTGTTGTTACTAAATATAGTGTGTTGTTAACCATCCTTCGATAAAAAAAAACACAAAAACTTCTGGAATTATATTTTAATCACCTTTTGCCCAAACGTTTTAAGCATAGTTAATTCTTTTAATATTCCAGATGTAGTAACAACCGTTGAATATATTTTTCCATGCACTAGAGTTCTATCTTTCTCTTCAACGAATCATGCTAAAAACGTCAGGTATTCATATCTTTATACCAATCGTTTCGTGTAACAAAAATATACAAATGTAAAGAAAAATACAGTTTTATGTCTGGTAATATAACAAAATACAGCTTAAACGTTAGTCTGTAAGATGTTTGTGTCAAATTAACTATAGGTTACGTTTGTCTGAAAAATGTTCTGTATTATATAATCTTGATACTGATTCTCATCAATAGAACCAAGAGATGTTTCAACAGCGTCAGCCTCGCCTATCTAACCCCAAGCCGTCAGCTGCAGAACGGGAATGTACATGTTTTGTGGCCGTTGGAGAGGCCCTACAGGGTATTGAACTCACACACCGAGAACTCTGGAACAGAGGACGGGAATCCGGAAGCTGCTTGCTACGGGTAGGCAGCCTTGCGTGATACAGTTGAGTTCTCGGCAAATCTCGGGACAGGTGTGTGCTGTGACGTCCTCGCTCTGTCTTACAACTTGCACTTTACATTTCAAATAAAACGATGACGTTTTCACCTTTAATCACGTAAATACCCTAATTCACAATTCACTTGTAAAAGATACAAGATACTTTATAAAGAAAACACCATGCCGTACCCAAGTATTGTTCACATTTCACATTCTGTAATTCAAAGCTGTCTTCGTCTGACCCCTTACCAACTCACTAACTTAAGATGTCTTCAGCACAATAAGATATATGTAATCCTAGGGTGACCTCATTCACACTTTGCCGTTATTTTGTCATAATAACGTAAGACACAATTACATATGACGTTCGGCGTTTACAAGCCTTTACTTTCATTACACATAATGATTTAAGTTCATTCATTCCCACTCGTAAGATATGTTGTTCTAAGTTAACACTTATTCACACTTCGCGATTATAATATGACATAGTATGACTGACTTAATCATAATATGGTATGGTTTTATCCAAAGTTCCTGACCTAAGGTTGCTTTATTTTTTCATTAAATAGCATTCAAATTATATACATAATTTCACAGCTTGTACTCATAATTCAGGTATATGACATGATATATGTGTTTCTTCTACTTGTTATTTATAACTTACATTCACCAGTTCTTTTAAATGAAACATAAAGCATGACCTAGTCTTTTCAAATATTTCGTGTCTGCTATCACTGCTACGAGCATACCTACTCAAGAATGTTGCGCTTAATAAAAATTCAGATGTTATTATAGTTTTTGGAACGATTGTTTGTTTGGAGTTAAGCACAAAGCTACACAATGGGCTATCTGTGATCTGCCCACCACGGGTATCGAAACCCGAATTTTAGCGTTGTAAGTCCGCAGACATATCGCTGTGCCACTGGAGGGGGGGGGTGGAACGATCAGGGGAAATATTCTTTCAGAAAATAGGCTAAGACACGCCTGTGACTACTGTAAATGTTTTATCAAATACCCACCCCCTAGAGAGACAGTGAAGTTCCTAATCACACTAAAAACTGCACTATATATATTGTTGATCCCAAAGACAGTTTATAGTGCTAACAATTAGTTTCCATTTGCTAGCCTTAAGAGTATGTGAGGTTATATCACATATACCTCAAGTACAAGCACATGTGACAAGAGTCACTGGCCTCCTTTAAGGTGGAGCCTCTCAGCGCAAAATGACAATCACACTTGGTATTTCCCAGAAATCGCTACTAACACTAGTTTGCAGAGATTCCCATGAAAGACTTGGGGGTGGTCGACCCAAGGTCGAAACAGTAAAGCAGAGACAGATTTATGCAAGATTGCAGGGGACGTAAGGTCTGTCACTGCTCAAACTTTCAAAGAGAAAGTCAGCTGGCAAGAAAAGTTACATGTGTGTATGGTGACGTCCTCGCTCACTCATGTAACTTAACTTCACATATCCAATAAAACGATGACGTCTTCGTTTTCAAACACATAAATATCATAACTTACAATTCAATTTTGAAAGATGTAAGGTACATCGTAAAGAACAAGAAGAGTAGAGGGTTTAGTTCTAATTAACTTCTGATCAGGCTTAACTCTGGTGCTCTGTTTAAAAACCTCTACAACATAAAAAATTACAAAACAACTGCAAAGATTCAACAACTTGCTGGTATTTTAAAGTTGGCTAATTTTAACTTTAAGCGTAGTTAAGTCTATTAGTGAGCGTTTCCAAATTGTTAAGTCCGAGAGTTTGTAAGATTCGAGTCTCTTGGTCGTGAAAACGCGTTTGAACTTATAAGAGCGACACTAAAATCACACTAATCAGTCCCAAACAAGAGTTGGCAGTGGGTGCTGTTGACTAGTTGCCTTCCTCTAGCTTAGAAGTTCAAAATTACGCACGACTATACGCAGGTAATCAATGTGTAGCTTCACGCGAAAATTATAAAGCAAAACATACTCTAAAGTTCTTAAAATAAATTTTTTGCTTCCTATCCGTTCTCTTTAGTTTATTCTTGTCTTGTTGTCACTGAAGTCTTCGACTCAAGTCTCTACTATAAGTTATTTTTTCGTTGTAGTTACGCTAAAACGGTCAATTACAAATTTTAATTAAGAGTAATGAATATATATATATATACGACAATAAAGAATGCGTTGGCAATGCAAGTCCCCACGATGTGAGGTTATTTTATATGTAAATCAACCACATGAATAAATTATTTATGCAATAATTATAAACAATGAAAACACTTCTACATGTAAATTAGAGACATTCATGTATAATATAGTGGTCACAAACCTTATCCGCCTGACCTAAAGATAGGCGATAGCCATGTACGATGCTAAACAATATATTACAGCAGTCACAAACCTTACCCGCCTGACCTAAAGATAGGCGATAGCCGTGTACGATGCTAAACAATATATTACAGCAGTCACAAACCTTATCCGCCTGACTTAAAGACAGGAGATGGCCGTGTACGTTGCTAAATTGTATAATACAGTGGTCACAAACTTACCTGCATACCTAAAGACGGGAGATGGCCATGTACAATGCTGAAACAATATATTACAGCAGTCACAAACCTTATTCGCCTGACCTAAAGACAGGAGATGGCCGTGTACGTTGCTAAATTGTATAATACAGTGGTCACAAACTTACCCGCCTGACCTAAAGACAGGAGATGGCCATGTACGATGCTAGACTATATAATGCAGTATTTCCAAACCTCACCCGATATAGTCTGAGGAGAGGATGTAGCATGAACGATGTGGCACAGTGGTATGTCTGCGGACTTACAACGCTAGAATCCGGGTTTCGATACCCGTGGTGGGCAGAGCACAGATAGCCCATTGTGTAGCTTTGTGCTTCATTACAAACAAACAAAATAAACGGTATAATACGGTAGTCCCAAACCTTATCGTGTCTGAGGAAAGAAGAAAGTCATGTATGATGTTGAACTATATAATACAGTGGTCCCAAACCTTATCTATCGTTATCTTCGATAGGTTGTTTAGGAAGACTTTCGAAACGTCGTCATCTACATCTGTAGGTTTCTACAACAGGCAGTTGCTGTCCATTTGAAACTTAGATTCCTTATCTATCGTGCCTGAAGAAAGAAGAAAGTCATGTATGATGCTGAACCATATAATACATTGGTCCCAAACCTTATCTATCGTGTCTGTGGAGAAATGAAAGTTATGTATGATGCTAAACTATAATATAGTGATCCCAAACCTTATCTATCGTGCCTGAGGAAAGAGAAAGTCGTGTATGATGCTGAACCATATAATACATTGGTCCCAAACCTTATCGTGTCTGAGGAGAGAAGAAAGTCATGTATGATATTGAACCATATAATACAGTGTTATACATTGTTTTTGTAGGAAATTAACAACTGGCAGAAAGACTTTAATAACTTATCGTAGTAAAGCATCTAAATACATTAAACAATGTGAAAATAACCCCCTATAACAGAATTGTTTTTAACGAAAAGTATTACCACCTAGGTTTTAATCTTTTGTGGACTGAAAATCTAACAAGAGAGTTAATTATGGTGACCCTGATTAATCACTAAGGTTGATACAGGTCAATAAAAGAACTCAAGCTAAAAGTTGATCGATAGAAATATAAACCTGTGTATTATGAATATAATCAAGCTTCATTTCCAAATTTTCATTCAGGTGAAACAATTAACATTTTTTACAGAATTAAACACATCTATGGGGTTTGGAGTCCGTTTTACTTCACCATATAATAACATAAATTAATTTAAATATGTGAATAATGTTCTGAAACTGCAGTCCCCAGCAGAGGGTAAGGCCAATCAGGGAATGTATTAGGCCTCTACGTCACAGATTAGCTTTTCAATTTCTCCTCTGGTTAAAAAGGAAAGAAATCCTTAACATACACACAGAACCAAGCGTATTTTTTGAAGCGTTCTTAATGATTTGCATTTTTTGAATATTCTGTGCGCGAATCCATCGAGATTTAGACAATATTATCCTAAAGGGCATGCATTAACCTACCGACCGATTTTCGAAATAAGGTTTACTCAGTGGCATTGCTCTGACGTACACTGTTTACCTACTTACTTGTGACACGCCCACCATTATATGACGTAAATGAGTCAGGTGCGACAACACTCGTTACATTTATTACCACTCTCATTTCAAACACCTGACGTCATCGTTGTTTAAAAATAGATAAATTAACGCTATGTAAGGTGTACTTTATTTTTGAAAACATTCATTTTTGACAACGATTCGAAAGTGTTTTTTTTTTCTTTACTATACTGTACAACAGTAAAAGATGCTTCAAACTCGACTAAAACACGAGGCCTTTTTGCTGTTTACCGATAAATTGGGAGTGTATAGTTTATTATAAATTACTTGTGTTCATTATCCACGTGATGAGACTAAACCAAGCATATTTGTGTCGAATTTCCCCTTAACGCATTTAAAGCAAGTAGGCATCTGTATTGATGTTTCTCATAACATTTAAAGCAAGTAGTATCTGTGTTGATGTTTCTCATAACATTTAAAGCAAAGAACATTTGTCCTACTTTTCCTCATAACACATTCAAAGTACAGAGCACTAATAACGCATCTAAAGCAAGTAGCATCTGTATTGGTTTCTCATAACATTTAAAACAAAGAACATTTGTCCTACTTTTCCTCATAACACATTCAAAGTACAGAGCACTTGTGCTGTTTTTCCTAATAACACATCTAAAGCACAGAGTATTTGTGCTGATTTTCATAATAACACATCTAAATCAAGGAACATTTGTATTGATGTTCCTCATAACGTGTCAGAAGCAAGGAACATTTGTATTGATGTTCCTCATAACGCGTCAAAGGCAAGGAACATCTAAAGCAGGGAACATTTGTTCTGCTTTTCCTCATAATGCATCTAAAATAAAAAGTATTTGTGCTGGTTTTTCCTCATAACGTGTCTAAAGCAAGGGATATCTGTGATGATGTTCCTCATGAGGTGTACAAAGCAAAGAACATTTTCGCTGATTTTCCTCATGCCCCCCAGTGGCACAGCGGTATGTCTGCGGACTTACAACGCTAGAAACCGGGTTTCGATACCCGTGGTGGGCAGAGCACAGATAGCCCATTGTGTAGCTTTGTGCTTAACTTCAAAACAAGGAATCTTTGAGCTTAATTTCCTCGTAACGCGCCAAAAGCAAGGAACATTTATATTGATTTTCCTTATAACACGTTTAAAGCAGGGTATGTGTGTATTGATTTTGCCAATAATACATCAATATCAATGAATATTTAGGTTGGTTTTCCACACACTGTGACTATAAAATATCGCATATATATGTTTTTCTCATGATTATGACATGAATCGATCAAACCTAAAAGCACAAACATATTACCTAGACGGTTCAAGTGAATTGGATCAGACGTGACCCAATAAATAGTCCGCTGCCTACGGGTTGGAAGATCCAAAATTCGAGCTACAATATGTCACTGAACACTCTCCACTTTACCAGCTGTTGGTGTGTTATAAGTGTGACAATCAATATCGCTTTTCTTCTTAAAGAGTAGCCGTGTTGACAAAGGTTGAAACTATTACAATACCATACCACACAAGTGCAAATCAACGCATGTAAAACAATGTAACTGTACAAGAAAAGTAAAGGATAATAAGAATTTTTAATATTCTAGCTAATAAAACTTTATAGGGCAAATCCACCATTATAGAATAATGCAGATTACCCTTCTTCAGTTTACTGTTATGCAAATCAGACATCTGATAACCGTTTATGTGACCTGGATTGCAAATGATTGATCATTCAGTAAATGCGATATATAAAGTAGTCTCTTGTCTCAGTTTTAAACGCCCCAAATTGCTCACAAAGTATGACTAGACCTCAAACAATATCTTAAATGTTTCACCCAGCTTACATGGATGAATGTAAGTTGGCCAATCACAGCAGGCTGTTACGATATTGATTACAAGTGTTTAAAAATGATGTTAGCAAAAATATGGATTCCTTCCAAGCCAATGGCACAGTTTCTCAGAAATCTAGAAAAAGCAGACGATTATTCACAATACAAACAAACAACCCTTTTCTCTCAATTCTAGCAATCGTAGAGTACCTGTTCAGGGAATAGATCGTAAGTACTGTTACGTATCTGCTTGTTTGATAATTTCCTGTAAAAATTCTTTCCGGGAAACTTCAGTGATACGAGTCCCTTTTTGATTAAAACTAGTTTATTCTTTCTCGATACAACTTTTTGTAATACACAGAATTTCCACGGTAGCTTTATACTTAACAACCTTTATAACACACGCTATAAATCACAGTGATTAACAAGCTCGATAATATCGCTCTATGCGACGACTGTAAAACACACACAATTTATGGCTCACCGTCACTACTGTTTGGTTGACGCAATTATCTATCTATATCGTTGGCTTTCTTTGCCAGGCTTATATACTAAAAAAAGAGGGCGTCTAGCAAACACTCGGACATTCGCGGGGTTCCCCGATAATTCGAGAAACTCCAGCGCGCATGCTCCCAGCGTTATGCGACTTCCGCTGTCGTAACAGTACGTATCGTAAAACTACCTGTTCAGAAAATACATCGTAAGTACGTATCGTGACTACCTGTTCAGAGAATAGATCGTACGTATAAAAACCACATAAGAAACAATATTTCTTTAATAGATGAAAAGCGCTTCACGCTGCCCCTAAGCAACATGTATGTATTTACACGGAGAGAAGCTCAAACCAGATCCAATCCATTTTCATACAGAAACACGACACACAGGTTATTTGTGGACAGGGATAAACACTAATGGACGTACCGAACTCTACATCCCATCCGCGAAACATCCTAAGACCCTTTGCACTGCTATATGATAAAGTTAAATTAACCTGACTTCACTCTAAAATGCACCATGCTAAACTGGTCGACAGATTATTTGACGAAGATTGGTTGGTTGACGTTAAGCACAAAGCTACACAATGGGCTATTTGTGCTTTTCCCACCACGGGTATCGAAACCCGTTTATAACGGTGTAACTCAAGATACAGCTTGCCACGGGGGGGGGGGGGCGTTTGACGAAGAAGGATTGATAAACAGGAATGGTCTACAAATTCAAAGTGATTTCAGTACCATGAAGTATGATTTAGATGCTATTGGGAGACACGTTGGAACCCGCCAAGCAACACCATACACTAAAGATGATCTGGAAATATCTGTTTTTTGAGGAACGGCCAAAGATAGGGACACGCAGTGTCAGTGCTAGCCTGCTCTTGTCGTTCCTGATGACTGTAGTCCATATTCAAGTTAAACCGTAGAGACGTAAAGTCACCTCTATAAAACGTTACTTAACAGCTTAGTTTGAATGATTTCTCTTCGACATTACTAAAACACCATAAGTTAAATTATCATTTAATTGTTCTGTTCAGCCAAATATAACATTATCACGTGTTAAAAATGTAGCACAAAGCCGTTTTAAGTTTTTGATTTCATTAAAATTTTGCAAGTCGACAGAAACCACATACTTAGTGGTACGGTTACTGGAAAGCAACAACAAGTAAGACAGATGTTTAAAACCAAGACAAAACATATTCATGAGTAATCTATTAAATAAATGAAATGGACTTATCGTGTCTTTTGCGAATCTACGTTAAAATTCACTCTATCTTCTTCTTTTTTTGTAACAAAAAGAGAAGTCAAACACTCAGATAGTACAGAAACAATAACATGTAACCGAAAGTAGCGAGTCTCTGTCTACATGTTACTAAAATCTGTGCTGAATTACAATAACCAAAAAGTATCTTTAACGACCTAGTTCAAAATATATTATAGTATTTTGGTGTTGTTAATGTTGTTGAATGTCGCGCAAAGTTACTCGAGGGCTATTTGCGCTAGCTGTCTGTGATTTTGAAGTGATAGACTAGACACTAGAGGGAAGGCTAGACAAAACTACCCACTGCCAACATGTGGGGTGTTCTAATTTAGTAGTGGGATTTTACCGTTACTTTTATAACACATCCACGGCCCTAAAGTGCAGAGCGTGATTTTTTTATTCTTTTGGTGGGAAAGGGGACGAAAACTATGGAATTTCGGATCCACAGTCCGACACGCTAATAACTGGTCCGCACTCGGCCCCAGTATATACATAGGCACTAATAACATGAATATTGCCACATTTATACAATGTTTTATAGCAGTTATTCTCAAAAACTGTGGTACGCGAAAAAAATTTTAAATTATAACAAGTCCACTTTGATCTTCCCGCTTTTCTACTCACTATCTGACTGCATAGGTTCGCCAGTGTTTTAATCCATTCAAATTAACAAAAATCGCACCTATTCTTTACTTTACAGAATGGTCCAGACGGAACGGCGCTTCGTCTCTTGAGGATTCAAGACATTACCGTTCCTGGCCTTCTGGCTGCACCACACTGCTACTACAAAGTGGATCACAAAAGCGAGTACCATCTCTTCCAAATATTCCGAAATTAACAACTGATTGTACCAGAAAAATATCATATCCTTTCTTAATTAATGGGCAACTGATAAAAATACTAATGTTTGATACTATGTTTTTCGTTTAAATTAGGCCTTGGTTTGTATTTCTAAAAAGAAAAAGTTTACACAAAAATTAGTATTCAAGCCTGTGCTATGGTGTAATTTTTTCTTCGGTTTTAGAAGGGGAAATTCGTAAGGGAGTATTTATAGAAGCTTGAAGAAAAAGAAAACAGACGCAAAAGATGACAAAACGCTCAAATACACTACGTCATAATGAAAATAGAAAAATAAAGTTCTAAGTACGTATAACGTAGGAAAGTAGTTTGAACAAAGATGTTGCCAACCGATAGCTCCGTACGGACGGTCAAACATCACTGTCATGACAGTTGATACTTCACATCAGAGTAATGTATTTAGTCGTGTATATTTCTAATGAACACTTTACCGTCAAAGAGTAATGATAATATACTTTTTCAGTATTTAACAAGTGTCGGTAAAAATGTTAAAATATGACTAATAATGTAGAGTAAGACTAGGTTCCACGCGTTAAATGTAAATAGGTATTAAGCCTTCTCTTTATATATAAATAAGCGTCAGGTCTACGTTTCATTTCGAATAAGATTTTTTGTGATTACTTGATCTTACATATCAAGCCCCCCCCAGTAGATTAGTGGTAAATTTACTGAGTAACAGGGCAGCAGAGCTCGGATAGCGCGTTGTGTAGCTTTGCGCTAACAAGATGACAATAATATCAAGACTTTGACCAGAGAGATTATATAATTTTCAATGATAAATTATTTCAGAACATTTTTGTATTACGTTCATAACATTCTTCTTTGAGATTGAATGTTATAGCTGTACTGCTTTCTTTTTGTAGTTTCATCTTCTCTTTTATCATTCCGGTAGATTAATAGGGTTGATTACATTTTGTAATTTTCTTTCCTCTACTAAGCCTCTTTTATGTGTTAGAGCAGGAAGTTGTGTTACAACAATTATATAAAAAATAGTGCTTATTACGTAAGGACAGAAAGTTATTTCTCATATGACACGTGTATACAAATCAACAACTTTGATGTTTCCTTGTTTGTAAAAGCAGATAAGCAAATGTACGGTAATTTTACTGTTGCGTTTTACCGGCGAAATTCCAAATGTTGATTATGCGGAGAAGGGAAACTTTTTTACAATTAATACTATTTTAATGCATAGCTCCATAACTTTTTAATACTAAGAATATTTTTTTATAATATGTATTTTATTAGATCTGTTTATTTGTTATGGATTATCGCGCAAAACTACACGAGGGCTATCTGCGCTAGCCGTCCCTATTTTAGCAGTGTAAGACCCACCGCCAACTCTTGGGCTACTCTTTTATCAACGAATAGTCACATTATAACGCCCCCACGGCTGAAAGGGCGTGCATGTTTGGTATGACGGGGATTCGAACCCGCGACCCTACCCTCAGACTAACCACCTGGATATTATTTTCATAAACAACTAATGAACATACTTGTAATAATAAATTACAAAGCCTTTTTTTCCTGTTAAGATCATTCATTCAACACACATTCTTGGTATTATTCTAGGGTTTGAATTAGCTTGCCTGATTTTATCCATTGGAAGAGGCAAACAATATGCACTTGTAAGTAAAAAAAATATAAAATTTAATACATTATCATTAACTTCTGATCAAATCTACACAGATCAAAGTCAAAAATGAGCCCAGCAATTAATATAGATAACCTAATATATCCGTGTATGAAATGGGTAAATCAAAAACTTATAATGATTAGTTGGATCCCCCCCCCCCCGCTGTGAGATATTTTTACATACTTATTTTCATAATTTGTCTCAGACTATTTGAGTTCTAAGTCTCAAAGTGGATTTCTAATTAACAGCTCACAAGCTTTGTTGTCTCACCGAAATATATCATATCCCATACATAAATGTTTACAACTGTATTTGAATTAAATTCTGTCGAACATAAGGTTGCTCATTTAAAACATCATTTTATTTTAAAGCACAAAAAGAGATAAAATTACACAATCCACTTGGCAAGAAACTAAGAGCATACCCGTATTTTGTGTACTCAACTTTTAACTAAATTGTATACTAAAATCTGGTATAGTATTTTCAATCTAAACGCCTCCTTATACATGGGCTAAACGGCGAAGGTCAAAGACTCCAGGTTTCAAGCATGGACATCCCTAACTTGGAAGAGCTGACCATAGGATGGACAACTAGCCTGCAATGCCCGTCGCCTACAACGCACCCACACCTAAAAGTGCGGAGTATATTCAGCGGCATATCGGAAAAAAAACTCGAGTATATACAAAAAGGTTCTAATTCCGATAAAATCATAAACATCACCTATTTCTCACAATTTTAACATCCGGGTATCTCAGTAACTTCACTCATGAATAATGTATGAATTTTAAGTAAAGTTATATAGTTATATAGTTCAATCAACGATTCAAAATATAATATATTACGTGACGTTTTATGATGTAGGTGCGCTTGATTGTTTGTTTGTTTTTGAATTTCGCGCAACGCTACACGAGGGCCATCTGCGCTAGCCGTCCCTAATTTAGCAGTGCAAGGCTAGAGGGAAGGCAGCTAGTCACCACCACCCACGGCCAACTCTTGGGCTACTCTTTTACCAACGAATAGTGGGATTGACCGTCACATTATAACGCCCCCACGGCTGAAAGGACGAGCATGTTTGGTGGGACGGGGATTCGAATCAGCGACCCTCAGATTGCGAGTCGAGCGCCTTATCCACCTGGCCATGTAGAGTATGCAAAAGTACGTTGAGATAATTAGGACTGTAGTACGTCTCCAGTGTTAACAAAAAAATTCGATTAACAGCATCTTCATCGCAATGGTTTGAGAATAGCTTCACTCGCAATAAGAATACTGTAAACGTTGAGAGCCGTCACTCATCAACAGACTATCGAAGTTATAAGTTGATGTCACGCATTTCTCTGAGTGTTTTAATTATTTTTCTTTCTAATTTTGAATAAATAATAAAGAAACGTTTTACGTACACAACACATATATATATATATATTTATAGCAATACAAAAAAATCCCGTAATTAAAATATAATGAAATAAAGCACTTTGTTTTGTACTATATTCGCCTGGAACT
>NW_013666938.1:202046-207092 GCF_000517525.1 Limulus polyphemus
TTCTTCTGTACTGTATGGACATGTTAGCGCTGGTTATTTTGTTAGATAGATGTAACATTCATCTCGGTTGTATGGACTTCTCCATGTGTTATTTTACCAGGTGGATCTAACATTCTTTGATGAGTGGAGTTATTATGTACCGAAATCAACTATCGTGACAGTGGGGAAAGATTTAAAGTAGAAAAATCACAACAGAACCGATAAGCTAAACGGTTTCTTCAGGTATAAACTAGGAATTAAAGCCACTGAATAATAAATGTGAGAATATGGAATCAGTGGAAAACCGATGCACTAATATTAAAACTTATGATTAATATACATAAGGCAGACTTCAAACTGCACGAAAACGGTAGTGGTAAACACTGAACTTGTACAAATACACTACTATTAAAAGTAATTTACACTTTAATCACTTCACTGTGCAGTTTTGTGGGGTTAAAAATGTTTACATGTCGTTATTGCTATAAATAGTTTTAGACATGAAGAAGCTGTCATTATGAGAAAGAAAACAAAAAATGATTATTACACTTGAGAGGTGTTCATTATGTCAGTATTTTCTATTTTTAATTCACGTAATATTTTTACATATTCTCTAGTTTATAAAAATAACAAAAATCACTCGTTCACAGAACAACTATCTCTTCGTCGACTTTTAGTTTTACTTTTACTGTAAGCGTTCTTTTCTTACCATACAAAAATATAAACTCGATAAGGAAATAAAAAATATGCAAAGCATTATGAAAATAGGCTAATATTATTTACGTGTAACGTAGAATCCGTACTAAATAAGCTCTAAAGAACCGAGGGTTATTATTTTAAAATTAATTTTTCAACAAATTAAAACTTACTGCTAAATCTCGATGCCGTGTATCCTTGTGTGAAGCCGCACGCACGGTCCCAGCTCGCCATTCCCAATCAGAAATTTTTGAGAGCTTCAATTTTCCAGTTCTACAAACCGAAAGAAATCTTTTACCCACTATTTCTTCTCTAGACTTATATGCCATTGCATAATTAAGTATTTGACAACATTCTGCCTCTCTGGTTTGGTTTTCACAACGAAGAATATTAAAACTCGTGGTTTATAACCTTACTATTATTATAGTTGTAGTAACATACGACCACGTCTGCCAAACGCGCAAGGATAACAGTTCATTGGAGTAAAGTTGAAAGGTCGCCACGTTACAGCCTCGCTTAGTTTTCCTTCGGTCGAGAAAAATAGTCCAATCAGAAAGCACGGAATATAACCTCATTCGAGGCTCTTGGTTTCTAAACTTTAACCAATAGGATAGCTTATGCAGTCATCACTCCGCCTTTAACTATCAGTCAGGAATGCCATGGAAACCAGGCACTGAATTTGAAACCATGCTTGTCTAGTCCTGGCACTGTACTGGTTTGCTTTACGTCAAGATCAGCTGAACTATGTTGCTCTTGTTAAACACACCTGTGTAGTTGTCAATATAGGTATAGTTTGTTTGACTTGATTTATGTAAAGTACAACTTAATAAACATGTCAAGTAGTCACGATTTGTTGTTGAAAAGTCATAGACGAATTTCATGAATTGTTCTTTGAGTGGTCTAAATAGTAATAAATGCCCCTCGTCCGTTAATGTTTAAGATTAAGATTGATCCCTACATATTTTGATACATTTTAAAACCTTAACTGTTTGGTTAAGTTGTGTACATTTAGTCAAAGGCGTAACACCGTAAGTGTCTTAAATGTACATTTTCTTTTATAGAACTTTTAAACCCTTGGAAAAACAATAATACGTTTATAAATTTTTAACATATTTGAAAGCTTTAAAACGTACTACGTAAATCTGAGATAAAAAGTTAAAACTGGAGATGCAGTGCAACAAAAGTTAGCTATCCTAAACTAGCAACGTTGATAGATTTACGGTAGTTTAAGGCTTATTTTTAGCAAGCCAACTCAGCGTTCAGATCAGACTCACCATCTTTAGCTTTATAGTAATGGTACTAAAAAACTAAAGCTCTTAAAAATTCAGTCTTTACTTTTATAAGTTTCCATTGCCCAGTTCTCACTACCTTTAAAAAAAAGCAGTTTTGAATATGTACTTTCTTAATAAATTGTAGTTCTAAACCCATCTATTTTTTCCTACAAAAGATTTAAACTGTAGGTTTTAAGATATGTGATAAATTTATATATAATTTGATCGTAAAGAAAGCGACAACCCAACTACGAGTATAGATATGTCACTTACGATACTTCCAAAATTATCAGTAAATCTTAATGATGGTAAGGTCTAGGGGAGAGGGGGAAAAGACTAGTTTAAGAAGTACCGGTACAATGACTTCAACTAAGGTCGTTGTAGCTAGAAATGTTTTCAGGGTTCTCATAAACTGAAATTAATACTTCCCAAATGAAATTAGGTGGTATAAATTAGCCCACTTTGAGGTAATATGCATCTTAACAGAAATCATTAATTAACGAGATGGATACAAGGCTAGGTAAAATATTATTTATTACAGAGTACGGTATAATGAGAAACGTCTTAGATGCTCCTTTGCATCTTTTTGAGGACACTGACCTAACGTTATCTATGCGTCTGCGCTAGAAATTGAAAAGCTTTAAAACAAAGCTTCTAACTTATATTTTCATTTAAATCACTTTAAAATCGTTCTGGTAAATTTGTTACGGAATGATCAGAGTTACAGCTGTGGAATACATTAAACAGACGACTTTTTCTTCCTAATAACGCATTTGTATTTCTTCAGGTCGTTCTCCAGAAAATGATTTTTGAAAATACATATAGATTAGTTATGGGAAGTAAGTATGATAACTTGTTTATTGTGCAGAACACTTTGTGATTCTTTTTTTGTATGGGGCGCTTGTCTTTATTAGACTAAAGACTTACTCCAGAATTACAGCAATCAACATAAACTCTGTAAACCTATGGTATCTATTTGTTTAGCATTATTAAAGGTAAAAATATATAAACGTGTATTGACGTGGAGTTTAAAAATATATATATTAGCTCATGGTTATTGTATGCGACCTTATCATCAAACATAAAACTTAAATTTTAAAGTTTTGAATGTGCAGAGAGTAACACTTTAGCCTAACGAGACATCATTGTCTACGTAATAGAAAATCCCAAATGCAGATAAGTTTACATTCATCGATGATTTTGTATATTTACGACAAAATGCTTCTCCCACATCTTGGCAACGAAGAAATGAAAGAGTATATTAAGTTTATTGTTTTGGGGGAAGAAAGTTTTGACAGACAAGCAGAACATACAATAAAAACCCTCAGAAGAAACTCATAACACTTTCTTTTACCCTTCAACTATGCAATAACTTCATTATTAATAACTAAAGACTCATCAAAATCTCTCGAACAGCTTAATTATCAACGTACTTTCTAGCCTCTTTCACCAACTGAGGAAACTCTGCTGAAAAAGTGAAACGAAACACCTAGGCCATGATTTCTTTTCAGTTACATAAGAGAAACTGAAGTTTTATCAGAACTTTAGGGAAATACTCAGACTCCAATTGTCAAATATAATTAGTCTAATACCTTTAAAACTCAACAGCATTTAAGTAAAATACAAACGAACGAATGGAACATACAATTTCTTCTCCCCTTTTTATATCTATATATTTCTGATGGTAAGGCCCATCACTGTACAAATGGTATAGTCATGCAAGCCTCCATCAACAAATAGGCCTGTGAAAATAATGAGTATTTAACTTTTTCTTATAATAAAAATTATAAATATACCTAGTAAAATAACAAATACCTAGTAATTCTACACAGCACTGAAGATTGACAAATATATCTAGCACGATGTTAAATCAACCAAGTAACATGAAAACAAGGAACATAAAACATCATTTAAAACAAGGAATCGTTGGCACATTGAACCTTTCGTTCACACTTGTGTAAGTAATGTAGAAACTATATTGTTCAGGCATATGGATCAAGGGGTATTGAGATAATCCGCTTTGACTAGTGAAGTTGAATGATCCTAAGGGCCTACATGAAACTATTTTTTTCTTTCTCGGTTTGCATTTTAGAGAATTTATTAAAGTAAAAAGTTAATAAAACTGTTAATTGTATTTCGCTTTCTCTCTATGTATATCATGGCCTGGTGGCTAGGACGCTTGACTCGCAACCTGTGGGTCGTGGGTTCGAATCCCCGTCATCCCGAACATGCTCGCTCTTTCAGCCGTGAAGATGTTGTAAAGTGGCCGTCAATCCTATTATTCATTGTTAAAAGAGTAGCCCAAGAGTTAACAACCCGTCTTCCTTTCTCTGGTCTATCACTCCTAAATTAGGAACGGCTAGCGCAGATAGCTCTCGTGTAGCTTTGTGCGAAATTCTAAACAAACAGTCTCTACATATGTAGATACGATGAAACTACGGAGAACTAACTGTATGATGTAATAAATATATGTAAGAACCAGAACAGTGTTACCCAACAGGCTTGAACTTGAAGGATTGCGTTAGGTATTTTTATGGAGAGAAGAATTTTAACGAATGAAGCATGTCAGTATCTAGAAGTTTTTCTATTTCGTTTATTCCTAACTTTATAGGGTATAGAGAGTATGCATAGATAAAAGAAAATGGGATAAATGTATTTGAAATAGCATATGTCTTGAAAATCAGATCCAGTGAAATAACCGTATAACAGCTGTTGAATTTGGAAATTCTCCCCAAATGCAGTATTGCTACTACTGGGGACTATTTTTTTTGATAAATATTTTAATAAATATGAATTCTTACTCATGCACTAATGACCTATGGATTACAAAAAGCATCAAGGAAGAAATTGTCTGTCATTAGCGTAATGATAAACGATTTAATTTCAAATGTTCGATAATAATTTCCCCCAATTTCTTCATGATGTCACATGAAAGTCATTTCTCATAAACAATGAAAGTTGGATGATCTTAACATATGACTAAACATTATGTTACTTCAAAAAACACTCATGGCCCATATCAAGTTGTATTGTTTTTTTTTATTTGTTGAAGAGTTAAAAAAGTTATTCTATTTCCTTGCTCTGTGGTAAATAGATACAA
>NW_013666938.1:208007-228858 GCF_000517525.1 Limulus polyphemus
CCTCGTGTAGCTTTGTGCGAAATTCAAAAACAAACAAATCTTTAGGGGAATTTTGTAAATATGTATTTATTTTACTTATTATTTTAACACTCATTTCCACTGTATTGTTTTGTATAGTTTATATCTAGTCAGATATTCCCCGGTAAGTCTGCGGATTTACAACGCTAAAATCAGGGGTTCGATTCCCCTCGGTAGACACAGCAGATAACCTAATGTGGCTTTGTTATAACAAAACACACACTATATTCAGATAGTTGTATCGAGTATATCAATAAAATACTTTGCTCATGTATTATCAACTACTGTTTCGTGGGAAGTGGCAAATCTGAGTAAAATATATGGTAACTCCGCCCCAAGAATCTAACAACATTAATTCTGAATTATTTGATAAAACACTCAGAGAATCGATATGACTTTCGTAACTCTTTTGATAACTGAGATAAATATAATGTTGTCTTCTTCGAGTTACACAATGGGCTATCTGTACTCTATGCACCTCGGGGAGTTAAATCTGCCTGGTTTTAGTGTTGTTAATCTGCAAACTAACCGCAGCGCCATCTGGGGACCAAAAATGTAATAACATAAATTGGAAAGTTACACAATTGTATACTGGACTTTTTTTTTCATAAAAACCGTTTTATAATGTTGCACTGGATGTTTCAGATTGTTTATGGTTTTGTCTCGTATCTTAAAGTGTCAGTAAAGAAACATTTAATAAAAATATCTTAATACGTGTGTATTATTAAAATCCATTTATGAAGAAAACATTAATTTTCAGATAATGATATTCGAAGTATATTAAAAAATGTAAGATAATGATTAATTCTTGGAACTAGTCATGCTGCCCAAAGAAAACCAATTAATTAACTGACTGACTACAATCCGTTGCCATAAATATATATCTCTCCATTATTACATACCAATTGTAACTGGTTTTGTTTTCGTGCAACATTGTTAGTGTGCTTTATATTTCATCGTTTGAAACCTACCTTGAGCAATGATATATATATTTGTACCATATATATAGTTACATTACGTAGATTCTAAACGGTAACTCTTATTAAAGGAATCAGCTTTCTCGATCCAACCGTCATAGGCGTGGGTAGTTTTACAGAAGCAATTATTTGTGTGTGTGCGTTTAGCATAATTGTGGTTCGTAATATACTTCATTATTTATTACGGTTGTCTGATGCAGACGTAGAGCAACAAAAGCCATTATTTTCCAGTGACGGTTAATCCTTAATAATTTCCTTTACCTTGTCGTATTCAAATGATAGTTAATTTATCATAGGTAAATAGAGGTATCTCAAGATATGATCTTTCTGTCGTAAACACATGTCAGTTTTGCGCATCTGCAAGCCCAAAATTACTCTCCTCATCTTTCCAAACGCTGTTTACGTGCATCATCCATCAACAATCTTGCTTTCATTTTAACAAATTGCGTGGCTTAGCTTTCACAGTCTTTTTCCGTTGTTCTGATCATGTGTGTTCCGAGTTTTTGACACGCACGACTGTTCTTTATAATACAGCAGAACGCTAGACCTCCTGCAAGATCATAGACGTTTCTGTCAGTGAAACGTTAACGGGTTGAAAACTCAGAAACGTTTAGGATTATCCAAACAAAATAAAAAAATGTAAAATGTGTTTTTGTAAAACATCATCTGATTTGTTTTTTATTTTATTGGTTACATAAACATGTACGTATAAGACCATTAGAAGTGTTGATGCCAAAATTTGTGTGTGCATGAAAATTATACTCGTTTGCTGGTCTTTATACGTACCTCGTGCTACTGGAAGAGTTGTTTATACAATATATTAACCCTACATTTCGAATACTTTTCAGGACTTTTATGTTTTGTATTTCTCACACATTTCTATTGAACACAATGAAACTAAAAATAATTACCATGTCTTAAATAACAGTGAAGGGTTAGAAAGTCAAAGAACATGTAGACAGTGTGATATTTTTTAAATTCAACATGTAAGCTAAATAGTCACATGACCAATGACTTTTTGTATCATTAAGTACGCTAGAACTTAATAGTAGGGATCGTGACAAAACAAAATGGCGGTCATAAAAATCGCCCGTTTAAAAAACGCCTGAATATTAACAATGTCTATTTCACAGTATTGGGTGAGCAAAACTAAAGCTTACTGTACTTATAAAGCCGCCTAAATCGCTATATACGTGTTTATGGAGTGAATCAAAATTTCACTATTTCAACGAATTTTCATCCAAGTATGTAAGTAAGTGACTTTTCCAGACAAACGTACAGAAAAAATAATAAACCTTATCACTCTAATTCTTTCACAGAACTTTTCCATCTGTGGTCCCATGCATGTGTGTGTGTTTAAAACGGAATGTGCGTTACTTTGAGCGTATAATTATATTTCAGGGTAGATTAGTAAAGATCCTAATGAGTAATAAAATCGAATCGACTCTACCCGCGCTACCACTGTAATTATGCTAGTCTGAACCAAAGTATTGGGATTTTTTTCTAAGTAACTCAATTTTGTAGTTTTGACTTTCTTGTTTCAGTACTTTTTGTGGCATTAAAACTTTCTATATTACTATAGATAGCTAGGTTATGTGAATATCGATTCCTAAGTGTATATCGATTAAGTGATTTGAATATAGTCGATTTGTTGAGAATTCGTTGATTCATTGTAGTCACACTATAGTTTTCTACACTGGGTAATTTAAATATTGGGAAACATATGTAGTTTCTGTATAGTTTAAAGTGGAGTCTAACAATAATTGCAGCGGTAAAAAGGCACCATTAACAATACAAGTACGAAAAATAGCACGGATAAAAAAAGGAACCAGTATTAATGGAAGATGTGGACAAATTATTAAGTAAAAATAGTAAGCATACAATTCTGATGTGTTTTTTTTTTTTTCTTTGGAGAGGATGGTGTCATTTTGGGTTTGCCATTTTTCTACTTCACATTATTTATTACTGGTGCCTCCTTCCTGGGTTCTTTTATATATATCAAAATAAGTTAAATTCAGAGCTTATTCAAACCTAAAAAATCGTTAAAAAAACATAGTGTTTCTATTTTTTCAATTAGCATCATAATTTGTTTTTCATTACAGCTCACTCTCTTTGAGTAAAAATCGATTGTTAATTAGTAAATAAATTCCTCTAAATACTGAGCTGTTGGAGTAGAAGAATTAATTTGACTTTCATTTCGAACGTTACATATTTCTACCTTCTTTTTTTTTAGAATTTCTCAGTTCATCTGGTATACGTAATTTTCTCATAACAGGTCAACAAAGCTTCAGTTCTAGCTACTTTTGTTCTTTGTCATTCTATTCACGTAAAGCCTGTATGGTTGTAAAGATGCATCTTGTGCATAAATGTCGACAGCAGTGTCCTCCATTATTAGATCATGATGCCTCGAAGTTATAACCTCCATTAAGTTTGAATGAGGATGTCCAGTCACATGTGGTGCGCTAGTCGCTGTGGGTAAATCTGATGCTACTAAGTTAAGTAAGTAACGTATTCAAATTCGATGACGAGGAACCCACTTTGAGACTTAATTACTTGTACCTGATGATAACAAAACCTTGTCGAAACGAGCAAATGTACAAGTCATGTTAAACTTATATTAAAGTTTTTCTTCATTACCCATTTAAGCCGTCTCCAGTATATAATGGTGTTAAATATATGGCAGTTGTAATATACTCTATACAGTCATGAAGAAATATGTTGTAATTTACACAGTTGTTTAAGTAATAACTTTACAATGCATGCTTTGAATATCATTAATGTCTTACAATTACTACTTAAAATAAATATTTTGTAGGTCAATCAAGTGGGAAGTCTACCCAATTCGACTGCCTTGACTTCACTTTTCTGCCTCTTTGTTAGTCAAGTTTGATTTCTCAAAATGTATTTATTTCAGTTAGCTGTGAAATGCGAGGTTAGGGTATATTATAGGGTGGAGGTGATAGGACTTGCCTTGTCATTTTTGACGGGCTATACATTAGTAATAGTCAAAATTACTATAACATCTCATAATAGTTAAAAAAAAACACTCTATAACATTCCATAATAGCTTTGTTGATAAGCTACGATATATATTGTTGAGCATTAACAAACAAGAAGCATGAAAGCATTCTTGACAGAGTGACAAATGGAATAAGGGTATTCGTAGAATAATTAGTGGTAAAAATCAGATTAAAAACTTCTAATATGTAGAAAATAGCTTAATTCAGAAAAGACTTACTAAAATCTTAATGGGCAGACAGTAATCGATCTATTCTAGCTTTTATGACACCTACTTCCGAAATCAAGCGTGACGTGACCCACACTCGCTTTTATATAGGTTATATGTTGCAGTTAGGTTTAGTCTTAAATTCATTTAAAATAAAGCAAGGTCGGTTGGTTTGTTGAATTTTGCATTCAAGCTGTTAAAGGGCTACCTATATTAGCTGTCCCTAATTTTGAAATGATAGACTAAATGGAAAGCAATTAATCAAAACCCTTCACCATCAATCTTGAGCTGCTCTTTATCGATGAAAAGTGGGATTGACTATCACATTATAATACCTGGGGCTGAAAGGATGAGCTTGTTTGCCAGTCAATAGCTATAACCACCAGGCCAAATAATGTATGAAAAATGTATTGTGGTTTCGTTTATTGCTTCCTGATGAGAGGAAAACGGTGTTTCAAAAATTTGTCTTTCATTTTGCCTTTTTGCTCGGTTTTAAATAATTCTATTCTAGACTTCGCCAAAGCAAAAAGTAATTTTCATTTGCTATATGAAATAGTATCTGAACTCAATTGAATAATTATTAATATTTTTTTATCACTGTTGTACTCTAAGAGTTCAGGAAGAATTCGGTTATTAATTCATTTCTCAATAATCTATACATAAGGATAGTATCAGCAAGACTCTCTACTGTTATCGTCTTAGTTTTATTGTGAGAAATATTGTAACATCCTAACGATAAAATCAGTAGCAAATTTTTCCAAACAATACAATTTGTTTTAAAGAGTATTGGGCAATAAACTTCAAATAGTAATGCTACCCATTTCTTGTGTCTTGCAGCATGAAAAGTACACTGAAAACACCATGAAGTTAATGCAACTACATTGATGGGAGTATGAAATACATTTTCAATGAAGCGATTAGTGAAAGTAATGTTAGTCAAACGAAAACAGTGTGAAACTTTGCAAATTCACAGAGTGGGGTAAAATTGTTTGGTAAAATCATGGGTAAACAACAATGAAGGTAGTATTTTAGCTTGAAAAACAAAATATTTGCAAATTAAAACAATGAGTAAACAAAAGAAATGTTTTAAGATAATTTATAGGAACCACTAGATATTTAAATGTAGGAAGTGAAACTAACTACTACTTTATTATTTTTCTTTTATTTGGCTATAACTGAAAAGATTTGTTTTGGAATTTCGCGCAAAGGGCTATCTGCGCTAGCCGTCCCTAATTTAGCAGTGTAAGACTAGAGGGAAGGCAGCTAGTCATCACCACCCACCGCCAACTCTTGGGCTACTCTTTTACCAACGAATAGTGGGATTGACCGTCACTTATTAACGCCCCCACGGCTGAAAGGGCGAGCATGTTTGGTGGGATGCGGATTCGAACCCGCGACCCTAAGATTGTGAGTCGAGCGCCTTATCCACCTGGCCATGCCGGGCCAAAACTGAAAAGAATGGCACCAGGTTTCTTTTTAAAATAAATAACAGTAGAAGGCAAGCTCAGTTTTCTTGAGTAAATAGTTTATTTCAAATAAATCACCATACTATAGCAAGTGTTTCAAAATTAATCCTACAGTCAGATTATTATTATTTGAATGTTAACTGCAGTACTCTTACAGACCTGAAAAAAACAACAACTGAAAATTTAAAAGTAGGATTAAAACTTGAACAATATCAACTGTAACATTCTCTTATGTAAGAATAACATCATCAACAATTTCACATTATTAAACTCATCCTATAAATTTTTCATCATCAACTATTTGCACTTGTCATATCTTACAGTATTCTGTTCAGAAAATGATTCCCATAACAAAGCTTTAAAACTGTTTATGTATTCACAATCTAATTTTCTGTTGTGACAGTGTTTAAGCAAAGAATCCAAACAATGCCAAAAAAAAAGAAAGAATAACCAAAACATAGGTACATAGTTCTTAAATCAATAGCTATGGTTATGAAAATAAACACCGTAACTTAGCTAAATAAATGTGAATCACAGTTGTACTCCAAGTTATAAATATGCACATTTCGAACACAAGAATTTTAAACACAAAAATATACAACTTTTTACTACTATTTTTTTTTTGCCATCACCGACAGATTATAATTTTTAAGATTTGTTGAAAGCTTTCTGATTTGGAATTATAAGCCTTCAAATACCCAGGTTAACCAGACTGGCAAGTCACGTTAAGTACTTATATAATTGGTTCATATCCTGTTTTTGTCTTGATAAGTGTTTATATTGGCTAGGGCAAATTAGAAACATAATCCAACAACATTTAACTGATGAATTCTAAAACCAATAGCATTGAAATAAAATTTGAAAATTTAGCCAAGAAATGACAGAGTAGGACGATAATTAGTTTTATTACAATGTTTGCTTTAAATAACAAAATTAAAGTAGATCATATATACACATTCTCGATTCCTGTAATTCATTTTGATTTTGAGGGTTTGAAAAGCAACTTACTCAATACCACCAGTTTAAAACATGTTTTAACAACAACAACAAAAAATTATATCCAAAATTACAAAGGAAGTATACTGAAATGTGAGCAAACAAATACCGCTAAATGTCAGCAAAAACTTAAAGACATAATTGCTTAGAAAGTGGGATTAAGGTAGGAAAACTTTAAAGAATCCAGGCTTAGCACTCGTGTACTTCAATTCAGTACCAAACAATTTAATGTGAGGTATACGGCTCCGAGAAAAAGGAAGGTGAAATTGCACGGAAATCTAACACAGTGGGAAATGTGGAAATAAAAATATGTAAGTTACAAAAATGTTAGTCTTGGCATGCAAACATTTTCGCCCACTGAAAAACATGATATGAAGCTAAAAATGATCGAAAATACTATTCACTTGTTGTAATGAATTTTTAAAATTTTTAACATAAAATAAATCTGTGTTCTAAACAGAAAATTTTTTGAATCCATAACCAGAAGAAACTACAAAGTAATTCAAAGCAGTAGGTCTGAATATACATTTATTGGTTACTGAGGTAGATGAATGTTCCATTTTGATACAAATATTGTTAAGAAAAATACCTTTCTGCCATTAACATTGTCATAAATGTGTAAACAAAAATGTTAGATATGAATAAACACCTTTTTTTATAGCAATTCATTGTTATTGATATATGCAGTTTTTAATCCACTGCTCGAGTCAACATTGCAGAATTTATAGGTAGAAATATCAAAACAAAGAATGAGCAATAACTTTATGCAAGACTGTTCTTTATTCTTAAACTGTCCAGTCCTAGATAAGACAGCCAATGCTACATATTTACTTTTAACAAGGAAAACTTTTCCAGTTTTCTCTTATAAATTTAAGGGCAAAATAGTTTTGAACATACCTGTTTAACTATGTTTAAGTACCTAACGAGAGTGGTTAAATCATCAAGTAACTTGTGTATCGTATTGATCTCAAACCCACAAAAAATACAGGATATGATATTAAACCTTAGTTAAAGTACAGTTATAAAACAAAAACTTGGTTAATATATATAAAAGATAATGAAAAATATTCAGTTTTGATAAAAGAAAACACCACAATACAGCCTACAGAATGGATCTGTTAAAATTTGCTGGAGTGATGATTGTAGAAGTAAAGGAGAGGTCACATTCAGTCTTTATTAGAGGAAATGATAAATCTTCATTCTTGAATGTTGTCTGAAACATTTTCTGTAACATATTAAAATGTGTTTGTTAACCTTGAACGTCTGTGGATATTTTGACCTCAACACATGATGTACATAATCTGCAATTTACTGTTACCAGTCACATTAAATACTAAAAGGCACAGATGTATATAATCAAGGTGATATCTCGGTTACATAGGAAACATGCCAAAAAAGTATGGTAAGTAGGGCATAATCTACAACCCTTATCAGCTTAAGAGTGCTGAGCCTAATCTACAGCAACTTTCTAACACCCAGTCTTCAAGCAGCCTCATTATCAGTTTCCTAAGTACAAACTTGAATTTAGAGTATCATACAATCTGGACAGCACTGGACTTACCCTAAAACAACCACCAGTCTTCAGAGAATAAAACTTAATGTACACAATAACTCATCAACTAACATCTTATAAATCACAATAACTGTCGTAGACTATGTTTCTGATCATCATTCTTCAGAGAACAGAGCTTAATGTATATAGTTCCTTGTCAGTTAACATTCTCTAAAGCACAAGAGCTGTTCTATAAGTTTCTGACCACCAGTGATAAAACAAACTATGGATAGCCTAATTAAGACTTAAAATATTATTCAAATTTCATAATATTTGGCACCCACTGTGACCACTGAATATGACTTTTTGTATTTATGTTCTCACAAATTGTTTATGAATTGTGGAAACAAATATTAATCTTTGGGATATAATGATAAATTACAAATCCTACATACATTATGCTCCTCTTTCATTCAAAAAGTAAATGGTGATTTGTATAACAGGTATAAAAGCTTAAAAGTGTTAGATCTTTCCAAAAAAGAAAAGTGACCATCATACAGTTTAAAGGCCACAACTTCAAAGCTCTGTCCTTAAGAGGCAACAAGATTCTTGTTGTAATCTCAAGCTTAACATCTTTTATATATATATATATCTAAAAAACATGATTGTTACATGCATAAGTATACAATCAGATTACTGTCATTTCTCACTCAATATCCATATTACATTTTTGTTTCAACGCAAGATGAAATCCTGTATTGTTCTGCCCAAGTACACTTCTCAGAAACTAATATCTCAATAAACACAGATGAAATGATCTCCCCTAGTATTAAAATACCACATACATTCATGATTATACTTCACACAGTTACATCTTCAAAATGAATGCCATCTGAAAACATTTCAAACATAATACCACATATACTGGAACAAGTACTGACATATCTCATATGAATATGAAATCTGATAACTTTGTGACTGAAATATTGTATATCAACAGTGCTTTAAGCTTAGTATTTAAGTACCCAAACACCCAAATATATATCATCATATTACAAAAATAACGTCTCATTGTAAACTAACATAACACACAAAATTTGCTCTTAATATTTTATCATCATCACTTTCCTACCTTTATACACATGGAATACTACTGACACACATATATATATTTACACACAAACAGATTTCAATATGATGAAACAACTAATTTTAATCTGATATTTTTTTTTCCAGTATAATAAACAAAGTCATAAACTTTAGACCATTGGTAAGTAAGTGTCAAAGCGAACGATGTACAATATGCTATCTGCTAAACCTGCACGTATATGGTAGAAAAAAAATTGTTATAAATGTATCAGAATGTCAAAAACTTAATATAGTGGGCAGTGAAGTAGAAAAACCTTCACAATATGCATTATACACAAGAGTAAACACATTGCAAAAAAAGACCCAATAGTTCAGGCCACTGTTGACAGCAAGAAGGTTATAACACCCCGCCTTATAACAGGAACTACAGGAAAATGTAAAACTGACGTTATTCCAGAATGCATCAGGCACGCAGTATGAAAAAAATCTTTACACCATATGCAATAATTATAGCACCAAATACAGAATTAGAGGACAAAGTAAGAGACATGCTATTTTAAAGACAAAATATTTCCTTGTTAGTTTAGTAAATATAGAATGAAATACTTGGAATTATTTTCATGCACTATAGAACGAGGGATTGAATATTATAAACTATGTTGCAAAGACAAGAAAAATGTGGCAAGTTACAGAGACGAGAACAACGTGTCACAAGTGAAAGAATAAAAATGTGATATAAAATACAGTTTAATAATATGCAAGTATGTTACTGAAACAGCATATATATATAACTAATAACCTTTAAACGTAATCTTGCCTCCATAAACTTAAAAAAAATAAATCACATTACTATGTTGCATGAAGCTCAGTAGGTATACAAAGGGATTACAGTTCAATTTTACACAGGTTATTTTAGTAAACATAACTAGAAAAATAATTTCATGTTACTGTAATGCATAGAGCTCACAATGAAAAGTTTAGTTTTCTTGTTCTTCATTGAATAGAATTTTAGATGAATATTAATAACATACTAATGCTGTAATATTGCTTTGAACCTGTTTTTCAGATTCACATTGAAAGTTTCACCCATCTTGTTTGTATTTTTACAGGTGGTGGACATTCTATTATTTTAATTGTAAGCACATTAATGATATATAATGAATTATTATCACATTCCCAGAGGTCCCTGAGAACTGGAAATCCCTGGCTGGTGATGAGGCATACCACCTATCAGAAGAGATCCTGAAAGAAGTTAAACAATACACTATTTTTAATTTTCTCAATCTAACAGTTTCGATTACACTTAATAAAACTAAGACATAACAAGCCAGAAGTGTTGAGATTATAAATAAAAGCATTTTCACAAATTTTCTGTTGTACCAAAAATAATAAATAAGTTTTACATTTTCTAAGAAGCAAAACAAACCATAAACAGAAGCTAAAAAATTAAGTTATTCAAACCAAAAGTCAATGACATAGGAGTTGAATTGACTGAAGCCTCAGGTTGAATGTAACAAGGAATTGTAAAGTGATAACATTCAAACAAGTGTACAACTGACTTAATATTTCTGGTTTAAACACACGTTAATAAATATGAATATAAATGTTTTATAATATCTTAAATGTTTTGAAATCATTGGTATTATTTAAGATTTCTGATATTTTGATGAAAATTAATTTAATTAAGCTAAAAATTGCAAAATTACTTCATTTTTTACATTGTAGTTTGTGCCTGATTGTCTATCATATGATATTCCTTACCCACAACTGTTTTTGTGTGGTATTAAAACACACTGAATTTTGTCATAAACCATTATTGTTTACTTTCAAAAGTCATAGTCAGTAATCAAATCCTCTTAATTTTCTTTAACCCTCACTTTACCAACTTGTTTTTATGGTGTTTAATATTTGAGGTCCACATAATTCATCATACTGAGTAATTTTTGTTTTGTTTTTCTTTCAACATTCACTGTAACGAACATTCCAAAAAGCTGTGGATGATATTATTCATTTTATATGTAACATACATAGAGGAAATCCCATTTTTTGCTGAAATTTTTGTGTCTGAGGAATCCTGTAACCAATAAAGTCATAGACCCACAAGTAATTTGGCACATAAATAATTTAGAAACATATTTCAAAAACATGTGGTGTTCATATCAACTATTGACATGATTATAGATTTCACAGTTTCTTCCTTTTTGTCTTGTCATTGTAAAACAACATTAACTGATTATTATAGTTAGCAATAAGAAATGCATCTAAGTTGCCTTAGTACTTTTTTTTTATATAGATTTGTAAAAACAAAATTAACTACCTGTAATAAAACCAGTTAACTGGGATGTAAGCTACATATTGGTAACTAGAGAATACCTCAAGAACTGAACACCATATTATCTAAGAGGCTACTATGATCCGATTAACATACAGAAAACAAACATAAGAATGAGTTAATAGCTTAATGTAAAAAGAAAATAGAAACAACAACCAAATGGCTAATAAAACTAACTAAATCTAAGATTGGTGTTCAAGTTTGGTTCATGAAGAAGGTAGAAAATGGATATCAAGATGAACAGTGAGTGAGTGCAAAAAATAAAGAACAAAGTTTCGTACAAAATCAAGACACTGATAACATCAGAATGGACCAGAAATCAATTTAAAAAACACTGTGAATTCCACAAGAACTTCCGTGAAAAAGCAAACATCAGATAACCTTACACAAATTAGTAGAGAGATATGAATATGAAGGATTGTAAAGGATAGAATAATAATAATAGTTCAACTTCAGTTTAGCAAATATAAATCACTGAATCCTTGTTTCCAAATTAAATTGGTAAAGTCTAGGATCGTATTCGGGGTCCAACTTAAAACAAGCAAACTAGAGCCAAAAACCTCCATTTCCAAGTTGATTTGGCCCACTTTAAAGTATTTCAAAACCTTTATTGGGTACAAAAATTACCACAACCAAATGCAAGAAAAACTGTGATTATATTTGTATTTGGGATAAAAATTGCAACAACAACAAAAAAATCCAAAAATTAATGTATTGTGTGACTATGTATAGTCATGGATTTATACAAAAGGTACACTGGACCACCTGGTAGTCAATAACGTTACTGAAAAGGGCAGTAAACTAGCTATAAAATCTCAGTTATTTCAACATGTATTTGAACATTTATGGTTCAGATATCTAGTATTTTATACTTAGAATATAAAAAAATTACTGATACACACTACACTACCTACTCTCATCTACAACACAAACTCCATAAATGTTAAACATTGCTGCACATAGTTGTATTTTACAAAATAGCAGCAATAACACTTATCTTGAACAAAACTACTAAACTTATTCATACAACTATTGCACTTTTGTATTTCTATAAAACTAAGTCACTAACTCTCATTTCCTAATGAAAGGAAGAAGACAAAATTTACCATTGCTAGGATTTCCAAGTCTTGGCTGAACTTGATTTGGACCAAAACTCATTTGCTGGACACCAGAAGTTAAATTATTCATAACTGCAAAAAAAGGAAATATAGCACAATTACACATAGCAGAACTAATATTTCACTTACAAAAGGAAAAAATGGAGTAGAGTTAATTTAGGTATATTTGGAGTGCTAACTAGCTTGTAACTGTATTAGTTTGTTGCAATGTGAAATGTCAAGCACAAGCAAAGAAATAAAACCAATTTGCCTAATATATGTAACGAAAATCACCCTATACTAGATTTCTTATATCACAAACATTAGGCCTATTGGTTTCACTACTTTCTCAGATAACACTGTAATATTAAATGCTTCATACTCCATAGAAAATGTCATTTTGGATAAATTTTTACCTGCCACCATCTCCAATCCAGATTACACGTTCTGATATTGAACAAAGGCCTCCTGAGTAGTGATACATAGTGGATAAAGGAAAAGAGTTAAAATCCTACTTTTTTTTTTATATTTCTCTGATTTGAAATCTCTAAGGAACTAATTACACAAGAAACTGCAGTCTTGTGTGGCTTTTAATCATGAACATTACTTCATGTTTAAATTTTCCATACTTCATGTTTACACTTTACATTTCCATACTTAATGTTTACATTTCCATACTTAATGTTTACATTTCCATACTTAATGTTTACATTTCCATACTTAATGTTTACATTTCCATACTTAATGTTTACATTTCCATACTTAATGTTTACATTTCCATACTTCATGTTTACATTCTACATTTCCATATCTGCTTATCAATTTATGGTTGGCGAGTTATTATTTACCATTTTTTATACATCAATACGAGAAAAATGTAGCTGGGAAAAACTTACTAAGAATAAAGCCCGCCATCATCATGAGAACATATAACTAGGTTTGCTCATTTTAAATAATTCATCACCAGTATTCTTTTACATTAAATTATGTTTTCCTTGATTGATGTTGTCATATATTGATTTTCTGCTACATTTGCTCTTGCATTTTATATATATTAGATTACTTGCCTGCAACACTGGTTCCTGAATTATGTAGTAGATTTCCTGCTACACTGGCTTCTGAGTTATATATTAGAACCTGCTACAAAGGTTCCATATTCATGTTCGATTACCTGCTGACTAAATGCTGACTACTTGTAAGAGAATAATAATAATTAGTGTTGGTGCAAGTTATGTAACATGTTAATTATGAATATTATTTTTTAATTATACTGTTTTGTTAATGATTTCACTATATGTTGCACGCTCCAAAATTTCTGCACTTCCAAATTCATGCAGAAATGCATTTTTGTGCATGGGAATGTAAAAGTTACATCCACCGACACTAGAGAGAATGTAGCTTAGTTAGGTAGAGACCTTTATCTTTCACACACTGAAAAGATAAAATGCTTCCTGAGTTCAAGTGCAAGTACCATTTGTAGCAGCTTTTACTTAAAACATCTGCAAAATGACAGTAAAATTTAATTGATAATAAACAGTACATTCAGTTGTCTTAGTTATTAATATTCCTACTGTTTTTTGGGTAATGTTCCCCTTCCTTCTTCTGGAAGATACAACCCTTGATCAATATTTTTTTAAATCACATGATGTAATATAGTTAAAACTGTAGTAGTTTAACTTTAATGAAGTCAAACTTCTTCCCTGTCAGTGATGTCCTTTGATTTATTTCCTTTTCAAAGTGGAAATATTAAACCAATTTGCGTGAGTCTTGGTAAAATTTAACTAAATAGTTTCAAGTTTCACTATAAAAAAAAATGTAATTTTATTTATTTCCATATACATTTTCATGTTGTGAAATTCTGCAAAATTTCTTCAAGAAACTATTTTGGAAAAAAACATAAAATACTTGCTTTCATTGTAGAATTTTCTTATTGTTCATCAGAAAGTTGCATTTTATATATCCAATCTGTTTCAATTTGATTGAAATATTCATTAACATTTTTTTGATACTTTTATTTCGATGGTTACAGTGGTCACTTCTGGCTAAATAAATCATTCAAAACAGGGCAAAAAACTGACAAAGATTTCTCTGTGACCTATGACCTGACCTGTCACAATGGGGTCAAGTTCTTTTACTTATCTACATTGTTTGAACACAATAAATAAGGAACTGATTCATTTTTGAGTAATCAGCATATTTTTGCCATCATTTATCCCACTCTCTAAACCCAACTAAGCTTATCAGATGTCTTTTCATAGAAGAAAATTGCCATAGCTTTCAAACAAATATGATTTAACATGAAAAGGTTTTTTCATGAACTAAAGGAATGTCTAAAGAAACCATAAAAAATTCCCAGGTCTGCAATTTGGTCCTAATTCTTCTAAAATTCCTATCAGAAATTCAACAGTTCTTTTTTAGCTAGGTCTTATTACTTTCCCACAAAACCATATATAACTTCCCACACCACTTTATTCCCTCCATGGTATTTAAAAGCATTTTGAAAGCTATTCTTCTTTGGTAGTTGTTCACATTGTATGTCAAAAGGTCATAAATAGGTTGGAACAGAAGCCTTTAATAATAATCATTACAAAAAAAAAAAAATATCATTATCATCACAAGAAAGACAAGATATGGTTAATTGTGCTCTAAAGGGAAGGTAGTTTCATAGCAAATAAAAACTTAATCTTTGAAATGGGAAAATAAATTCTACAGAAAAAAAAAATTGATAAGTTTGATGTTTAAGATAAGATTCTTATGGAGAAATGTTTGAATTTTTTTTTATAATTTTTCCTTATAAATTACACTAAATAAATATTAAGAATGAAAAAATACCAGTTCTAAACCATTTTTGAGTAAAGTATTGTTGAAACAGAGTTAGAAGTATTAGTTTAACTTAGGTTTTAAAATCTGATATGCATAATGTTAAACAGAGCTTTTAATACATTAAAACACCAATCTTTTCATATTCAGTTTTAGATTACCTTAATTGTACAAATATTATAGTTTTTAATATAGGTAATCCATATTACTAGATTACTTTCTATAAAAAGTACACACATGTTGATGTGCACAATTCTACAACAAACACTTGCAGCTTAGAAGCATTAGAAAAGGCATTGTAGGTCCAAGTATTGGTTAAGATTGAGTAGTGTGGTTAGTTGTATAAACCTTTATTGAAAGAGACATAAAACATTGTAGACTGTGATGAAGCCATAAGATCACCTAGGAGCTGACCAGATGATGTTACTGTACTATGGTGAACCACCACTCATGGAATATCATGAATAAAGCATAAGGGGCATCCTGCCCATCCCTGCTGTTCATCGGATTGAATAAACTGAGGTTGGTTTGCTTTCAAAAATTTTGGGAACTTGATTTACCTGTTGCACTGTTTCCAAAGCACTGTTTTTCAGGACTTCCCAATGCATCGTCGGAGAAAGAGCAATGAAAACTTGCAAATGGTCTTGTGGAACACCTTATCTCAACAGTGAAAGTAATAGACCTTATAGATCTTATGGTGCAAATTTTGGATATCAGTATACATGGACAGGCACCACTCGCCACAAAGTGAAACGGAGAAATGTAATCAAATAACTTACCCACCCAGAGTTGTACTGACATGTTGAGAATGGCTACAGGGAAAAACGATATCCAGCTGAGCAGGAAACTGCCAGATGGTGCAAGTTGTGCAACTCAAAATTGTGGAAAATGGTCACATGTTAGCCTGGATAATCCCCTCCAAAGGACAATGGAAATGAGCAGCCGCAGACATTAGGAGTGATGATACACAGAAAAATTGGCAAGATTCAGGTGAAAGGGAGGAATATGCAATACAGATAACCTGACAAATCTAACCGGTGATGGGTGAAATATCATGAGAAATGGAAGAATTCCAATAGATAAACAAATGAGAGAAAGAGCCACAAAAGGATGCTGTGCATGACATATAACTCTGTAAAGCACAAACTGGACATAGGAGACGATATGGATTAGACCGGGAGTAAATATGAGATATGGAAGGAAGGGAAATAACTGGAGAAGAAAACACATGGCACAAACAAAAAGCATATGATAGGACTGCCCTATAGCCCACAATGGTGAAAAGGACAGACCCGTGTCAAACAACCATGTAAAAAATCAGATACCTGAGGAAGGTGAGGCAAGGAAAGAGAGAACAAAGCCCGAATATTCTTCAATTATATTGATACATAGACATGGATGAGGAATGGACAGTGCGAGACAACAGGGACACTACATATGTGGATAGTCCTGAATCCCTCCCAAGGGACTGGAAAAAAAGCCATGCATGAAAGAAGAGTGTTGGAACAGATGGATGAAGATCAAAACCAGGTCACCAATACCCGGCCTTCTTGGAGACAATGAAAAAGCCAGAACAGAATCCAGGAAGCACAGGTGAAAACTTGTTTGATGGCACCCTTGATGAGAAAGTCTTGAACCACTTCTGTGAAACACTGGTAGGAAATGGGATCTTGAGGGGGGGGGGAGGTAAAGTGGATAAGGTGGGAGGTGTGAGGAAAAGGAGAGAGAGAGTCCATCCGAAAAGACTTGAATGACCCAAGGGTTTGTTGAATGATGATATTCAAGTGCATGAGCCTTTGCAGTATGAGAGGGCATGGCATACTAACCCCAGCACATAATTGATCTGCAAAATGTTTAGTATGGACCCCAATATCAGGGGAGGGACTCAGAACTAGGTGCTGCAGTTAATAAGGAAGGAGAAGGATCAAATGACACAGGTGACAAAGATAAAACACAACATATCTGTGATATCAAATCTAAAAATGGTGACTGAGGTCTAAGTGCTTCAACAGGTTGAGACCGTGCCTGCACAGCAAAGGAAAGGGGGGGAGGCTGTCCAAGTCTGCATCATCTTGATCTAAGACCTCAGGTCATGGCAAAATTGCTTATAGATCAGGAGATCCCTCAGTCCACAAGAAGGAAGCCATCCTTTAGACTAACTATGGCCTACACTTACTCTGCTGATAACGCTGCACCTGCAGCCACTGTTGTGGGCTGTTGAATGCCAGAACCGTCAGTAGCCAATGCAGTCGTAATATTAAGTTGTGAGTTCATAAATATTGAATAACTACCAATAAGTGAGTGAGAAACCAAATTCATAATTAAATAAAGAAATCCAACTTGATAGTGGATTATAAACAATACTCTGAAATTTAAAAATTAGTAACTGAATATTTACAAAATGCACTAAAGAGAAAAAAAAGTTTGAAATCAAGCACGTCTTGACACTGTTGTGCCACACCAAGAAGTGAAGATTGGGTTCAGTTGATTAGAGGGAGTCAGCTGCGATAGGAGAGTTTGTCACACTCCTATTGGTGGAAGATTGTCACATGCTAATTTGCATGCTTAAATGCAGCTGAATCATATGGTTTGTCTTTGGAATTGGGTGGGAGTTTCAAAAGGCTAATGGGAGATACAATTTGCATACTAGAAGGCAGTCAAATTGAGATTAGCTGTAACTGTGACTGGAGGTAAGTAATCATATTGGAACTTGCACACTCCTTTATGCGTGTTTCTAATTAGCTATTGGTCAAACTTATATATCTATAATTACACCTAGGATATTTAAATTCATATCACCTTTTAATTCAAAAATTCTGTCTCTATATCTGAAAAAAATTCATATTCAATTTTTAGGTTATAAAAACTACTCTTTAAATCAACTTCTGGATAGGATGATATAGCTTACATAATTGATTTTGTTACCTTACATTTAGCATATGCTTTTTTTATATGGTTATATTATACTTATTGTTTGTTTTGGAACATTGAATTTTATTAGTTTAAAATTGTCAAATTTATCTGAACAATTACGTATATGCCATCTGTAATACTATTTTTAAAACCATTTTAATTTAGAAACCTTTAAATATTGTTTAATTCCTTATGCAAATAATCACATATGACAATTATTTTATAAGCATGGTACATTAGTATTTTAAACAGGTGTTAAATTTTGCTCAATCTTATAAAAGATGTTATTAATTAAAAAAAATAAGTGAGAGTTGAATGAAGTACTTCATCAATACATTTCTTCAGGGCTACAAAAGCAAACACAAGAACCTTGTGCACAAGCTTTTCCTAAAGAACAGAGCTCAATGAAAACTTCCTGTTCCATGTGTGCACAGTGGATTTATAATGGTTGCATGTTATAGTTAGAATAGAAAAACACCAAGCTGAACTCTACACACTATTAGGCTATCGTCCTGACATCATATTACTGAACAAAAATATCATCTTTTAGTGGAATGAATGGCAATAAGTTATGGATAGCTCCATCAAAACAAAGCATCCACCCACATGCAAGAAACAAATATAACTGGGAATTCATGCAATACCATTCACAAATGTCTTCCATAGACTTCTATGCTTTCAGATTGCTTAAATGAGCCTTTAGAAGACATCATTCATGCCACTGATGAACTTTAGAAAGAATGTCTAGACAGGAACAACACTGACCTCAATGTATTGCACAAATGTCTCAAGAAGTGGAAATGGCACTGTAGAAGAGCAACAGTACATAATAAATCAGGACCAAATCACACAGAATACTATCACTGGTGGAAGAGGAGGCTGTTAGCTCTAGGTTTATATCCTTCTACATAGACCAGTAGGAACATCCATATTACCAGTCAGATAGTTAAGTGTTGAAAATTTTACTGTAAGAAAGAGGGTGTGTGACTACTGGATAGTTTACTTCTGCATGCATGACTTTAGTATAACATTTATTACCTGCTAATTTATAACTGATACATATATAGTTATAAAAAACAAGAGGTATTATCATATTAGTTATATGTACTTTAATACAAAAATATGATGTTATTTCACCTACATCAGGTAAATATGATTCAAACAACAAAATGTATTACCTGCAATACATTTGATTACTGCTAAATGTGTTTCTCAGATTTATTACCTGCCATTTGATTCAGACTTGGTGGTGAAGGTTTTGAAGCCAATTTGCCCCTGCTGAGGTCTTCCACATTGATGTTGACATTTCCCATGTTGCTCCATGTATTTGTAGTTTTCTGTATGGTTAAGCAGATACAAACCGTTATCTACATTTCAAACAATTTAAAACTAAAGAGAATTTGTCTAAATCTCTTTGCAAGACAAATACTGTTCTCACCTTCACTACCATATATGGTGGAATATTCTCAAACACTTGTGAAAAATTATCCTTGTGATTCACATAAATATTGATTAACATCATTATTCCACATTTCAATCATTTCAAAACTACACTAAGAAAGTTCACCACTTAATCTCTTACTTTGTGTAAATTTCTATGATCAGTGTTACTGAACTACTTGCTTTTATGAGTTTCTTATGTGTTTATGAAAACTTTTAATGTTAGTTCACAGTGTAATAGTATGACAATAATTCCTAAATCTCAGTCACTTATCTAAAGAAGGAATATTTCTAACAAATCACAAAAACCCCATTGAAGGATTTTCTCAAAATCAAATATCCCAGATCTCCAGATTCAGAACTGAATAACAATAAAATTCAAAACAAATTCAAAAGTTATCAATAGTACAGCAAATGTAGCTAACAGTCAACATGCAAATTCTGGAATTAGCAATGTTATAATTTATACCGACTTCCTGTTGCAATTAACTAAACACACAACATTAAGGATATCCCTAAATTAATATCATAGTAGTGTTTATTGTTTTGAATTTTGTAATTTTTAGCTAAAGCTCTTGCTTAGAGAGTATTCTTCTGTACTGTATGGACATGTTAGCGCTGGTTATTTTGTTAGATAGATGTAACATTCATCTCGGTTGTATGGACTTCTCCATGTGTTATTTTACCAGGTGGATCTAACATTCTTTGATGAGTGGAGTTATTATGTACTTGTCATATTACTAGGTATATTTAACATTCTTCCTTACTGTATGGACATGTTAGCGCTGGTTATTTTGTTAGATAGGTGTAACATTCATCTCGGTTGTATGGACTTCTCCATGTGTTATTTTACCAGGTGGATCTAACATTCTTTGATGAGTGGAGTTATTATGTACTTGTCATATTACTAGGTATATTTAACATTCTTCTGCACTGTATGGACATGTTAGCGCTGGTTATTTTGTTAGATAGGTGTAACATTCAT